>NC_064923.1:762840750-763140750 GCF_023897955.1 Schistocerca gregaria
AAACTACTAGCGGAAAGGTCGGGGAAGAAGGCCAGTGTTCACTCTGTCTGCTTGCCGGGGGGTCTCATCCGAGATGTGGAGGAGGCCCTACCGGCGGCGATAGCGAGCACTGGGTGCACCCGACTGCAAATTGTTGCTCATGTCGGCACCAATGACTCCTGCCGTCTGGGTTCAGAGGTCATCCTCAGTTCGTACAGGCGGTTGGCGGAGTTGGTGAAGGCGGAAAGCCTCGCTCGCGGGGTGGAATCAGAGCTAACTATTTGTAGTATCGTTCCCAGAACCGATCGCGGTCCTCTGGTTTGGAGCCGAGTGGAAGGCTTAAACCAGAGGCTCAGATGATTCTGCGGAGAGCTGGGGTGCAAATTTCTCGACCTCCGCTATCGGGTGGAGAAATGTAGGGTCCCCCTGAATAGGTCAGGCGTGCACTACACGCTGGAAGCGGCTACGAGGGTAGCGGAGTACGTGTGGAGTGCACATGGGGGTTTTTTTAGGTTAGAGAATTCCCTCCCTAGGCCCGACAAGACGCCTCCTGAGACGCGGAAAGGCAGGAGTAGGCAAAATGCAACAAGGAATAACAATATTAATGTGCTAATAGTAAACTGCAGGAGTGTCTATAGAAAGGTCCCAGAACTGCTCTCATTAATAAACGGTTACAACGCCCATATAGTACTAGGAACAGAAAGTTGGCTGAAACCAGACATAAACAGTAATGAAATCCTAAACTCGGATTGGAATGTATACCGCAGAGATAGGCTGGACAGTGAAGGGGGAGGCGTGTTTATAGCGATAAGAAGTGCAATAGTATCGAAGGAAATTGACGGAGATTCGAGTTGTGAAATGATTTGGGTGAAGGTCACGGTTAAAGCAGGCTCAGACATGGTAATTGGATGTCTCTATAGGCCCCCGGGCTCAGCAGCTGTTGTGGCTCAGCACCTGAAGAATAATTTGGAAAATATTTCGAGTAGATTTCCCCACCATGTTATAGTTCTGGGTGGAGATTTTAATTTGCCGGATATAGACTGGGAGACTCAAACATTCATAACGGGTGGCAGGGACAAAGAATCCAGTGAAATATTTTTAAGTGCTTTATCTGAAAACTACCTTGAGCAGTTAAACAGAAAACCGACTCGTGGCGATAACATATTAGACCTTCTGGTGACAAACAGGCCCGAACTATTTGAGTCAGTTAATGCAGAACAGGGAATCAGCAATCATAAAGCGGTTACTGCATCGATGATTTCAGCCGTAAATAGAAATATTAAAAAAAGGTAGGAAGATTTTTCTGTTTAGCAAAAGTGACAAAAAGCAGATTACAGAGTACCTGACGGCTCAACACAAAAGTTTTGTCTCAAGTGCAGATAGTGTTGAGGATCAGTGGACAAAGTTCAAAACCATGGTACAATATGCGTTAGATGAGTATGTGCCAAGCAAGATCGTAAGAGATGGGAAAGAGCCACCGTGGTACAACAACCGAGTTAGAAAACTGCTGCGGAAGCAAAGGGAACTTCAGAGCAAACATAAACATAGCCAAAGCCTTGCAGACAAACAAAAATTACGCGAAGCGAAATGTAGTGTGAGGAGGGCTATGCGAGAGGCTTTCAATGAATTCGAAAGTAAAGTTCTATGTACTGACTTGGCAGAAAATCCTAAGAAATTTTGGTCCTATGTCAAAGTGGTAGGTAGATCAAAACAAAATGTCCAGACACTCTGTGACCAAAATGGTACTGAAACAGAGGATGACAGACTAAAGGCCGAATTACTAAATGTCTTCTTCCAAAGCTGTTTCACAGAGGAAGACTGCACTGTGCTTCCTTCTCTAGATTGTCGCACAGTTGACAAAATGGTAGATATCGAAGTAGACGACGGGGGGATAGAGAAACAATTAAAATCGCTCAAAAGAGGAAAGGCCGCTGGTCCTGATGGAATACCAGTTCGATTTTACACAGAGTACGCGAAGGAACTTGCCCCCCTTCTTGCAGCGGTGTACCGTAGGTCTCTAGAAGAGCGAAGCGTTCCAAAGGATTGGAAAAGGGCACAGGTCATCCCCGTTTTCAGGAAGGGATGTCGAACAGATGTGCAGAACTATAGACCTATATCTCTAACATCGATCAGTTGTAGAATTTTGGAACACGTATTATGTTCGAGTATAATGTCTTTTCTGGAGACTAGAAATCTACTCTGTAGGAATCAGCATGGGTTTCGAAAAAGATGGTCGTGTGAAACCCAGCTCGCGCTATTCGTCCACGAGACTCAGAGGGCCTTAGACACGGGTTCACAGGTAGATGCCGTGTTTCTTGACTTCCGCAAGGCGTTTGACACAGTTCCCCACAGTCGTTTAATGAGCAAAGTAAGAGCATACGGACTATCAGATCAATTGTGTGATTGGATTGAGGAGTTCCTAGAGAACAGAACGCAGCATGTCATTCTCAATGGAGAGAAGTCTTCCGAAGTAAGAGTGATTTCAGGTGTGCCGCAGGGTAGTGTCATAGGACCGTTGCTATTCACAATATACATAAATGACCTGGTGGATGACATCGGAAGCTCACTGAGGCTTTTTGCAAATGATGCTGTGGTGTATCGAGAGGTTGCAACAATGGAAAATTGTACTGAAATGCAGGAGGATCTGCAGCGAATTGACGCGTGGTGCACAGAATGGCAATTGAATCTCAATGTAGACAAGTGTAATGTGATGCGAATACATAGAAAGATAGGTCCCTTATCATTTAGCTACAAAATAGCAGGTCAGCAACTGGAAGCAGTTAATTCCATAAATTATCTGGGAGTACTCATTAGGAGTGATTTAAAATGGAATGATCATATAAAGTTGATCGTCGGTAAAGCAGATGCCAGACTGAGATTCATTGGAAGAATCCTAAGGAAATGCAATCCGACAACAAAGGAAGTAGGTTACAGTACGCTTGTTCGACCAATGCTTGAATACTGCTCAGCAGTGTGGGATCCGCACCAGGTAGGGTTGATAGAAGAGATAGAGAAGATCCAACGGAGAGCAGTGCACTTCGTTACAGGATCATTTAGTAATCACGGAGATGATAGATAAACTCCAGTGGAAGACTCTGCAGGAGAGACGCTCAGTAGCTCGGTACGGGCTTTTGTTAAAGTTTCGAGAACATACCTTCACCGAAGAGTCAAGCAGTATATTGTTCCCTCCTACGTATATCTCGCGAAGAGACCATGAGGATAAAATCAGAGAGATTAGAGCCCACACAGAAGCATACCGACAATCCTTCTTTCCACGTACAATTCGAGACTGGAATAGAAGGGAGAACCGATAGAGGCTCTCAGGGTACCCTCCGCCACACACCGTCAGGTGGCTTGCGGAGTATGGATGTAGATGTAGATGTAGATGTAGATGTAGATGTAGATGTACTGTACTAAATTTACCCGTATGTAAGAAAACAGTATTGCAATTACTGTTCTGTTATCTTACATTCCCCATAGATGAGTAGCATTTCTACCTTCTTTTCATCGGTGTACATTCTACTTGCACAACTCTTTAACTGACGATGGTTGACAGAATGACCTGTGTGCATTCTATTTATGTTTTCATTTGTACTGTGAGCGTCAGTACGTGGATGTGTTCCATTACCCCGAGTACTTGCACTAAGTGCTGGGAGCCTCAACGTCAGTGTTGCGTTATGTAATTAATAACATTGTATTTCAGTGAATATCACACTGTGATACATTTTTTAATAGGTTTTTAGGAGAGGAAATGAATTACCAGATAAAAAACACAGGGTGCCATTTAAAAAAAGCCATACCGCTGTTCATATCTTTGTAAAAAGCAAAGCTACAATGAAGGCACTCATGCTGATTGATGTCCTCCTGACAGCCAAAGAACATTTGTTTGAAAAATTTTGTAATTTGCATCTGGACAAACAGTTATTAAGGGTGGTCAAGATAAATGGGACACCCTGTGTATGGCGACCAGTGTTTAATCATGGTTTTAAGGGAGGTAACCAACATCTGACCATGGTTTTAAGAGAGATTCAGCCAGTAAATTTAAATTGTACAACTACATCACATTTTCCTCGAATACAGCTGACATACTCTGCTTATTTCTATTATTGTGCCATACAATTTTGGAGTAACACCACAAACTGAGAGAGCATTTTTAGAGTGCAAATGCATGGAATAAGACATATTTGTGGTGTAAATTCAAGGACATCACGCCATAACCTGTTCAAAGAACTGTATATACTAACTACTGCTTCTCAGTATATCTTTTCCTTAGCAAAGTTTGTTGTAAGTAATATGCCTCTTTTTTTCCAACCAATATCTCAGTGCACAATATCAATTCTAGGAACAAAAACAGTGTACGCAAAGACTTGAAATCGTTTATCTCAGTCCATACAGTTGCTTCTCTTTTCTCCAGGCCTCTTCAGTTTCCTGTAGACAGTATCTATCTTTCCCCTAGTCAAATATACTTTTAACTCTTTACATTTGTCCTCTAGCCATTTCAGCTCATTCAGTTTGCACTTCCTGTCACTCTCATTTTGTAGACTTTTGTATTACCTTTTGCCTGCTTCATTACTGCATTGTTATATTTTATCCTTTCATCAATTAAATTCAACATCTTCTGCATTATCCAAGAATTTGTACTTGGCCTTATTTTTTTACCTAATTGATCCTCTGCTGGAGTCACTATTTCATCTCTCAGAGCTACCCATTCATCTTCTGCTGTATCTCTTTCCCCGTTTGTTAATTAGTGCCTAACCTGTGGTTCTTTCAGTGTATTCGGGTCCCATCACCTTAATTTCCAACTTTTTTTTTTTCAATGTCTTTCGGTTTTAATCTACAGTTCTCAACCAGGAAATTGTGGTCAGTCCACATTTGACCCTAGAAATGTCTTACAGTTTAAAATCTGGTTCCAAAATATGCCTTACCATTAAATAATCTGAAACCCTCTGGTGTCTCCAAGCTACTCCCCACATATACAATCTTCTCTCATGATTCATAAATTAAGTGTTAGTGGTGACTAAATTATGCTTTGTGCAAAACTTTACCATGTTGCATGCTCTTTTAATTTGTTTCCTCAGCCCGTAATATCCTCCTGTTTCTTCATCTCTTCGTTTTTTTTTAATATTGATTTCCAGTCCCCACCTCAATTAAATTTTCCTCTCCATTAACTATCCAAATAATTTCTTTTACTACTTCATGTGTATGTGGGCTTCCTATCTATCTTGGCTACAATAACACATTGGGGATGCTGTTCATCTTACATGTATTCCTATTATTAATTATTAACCTACTTCTGCTTTACCCCTATTTGATTTTATGTTTATAATCCTGTACACACCTGACTTCCTTCTGCTACCAAACTTCACTATCTGCCTCCCTTTAAAATTTTCAAAACTAATTTCCTGATTAAGGAACCTAATATTCCATGCTCTTACCTGTAGAATGCCAGTTTTGTTTCCCTGATAAAGGCATCCTCAAGAGTAGTTCTCACCCAGAGATCTGAAGGTACAACAACATGTATAACCTGTATCTTAGTCATGCCAGCAACCGTAATTTACATTTGCAATATCTGCACAATGTGACTTTTGTATCTAAATTACGTAAATTCAGTGATCAGACTGTGAACAGCATTACATGTCTTATCAGGTTGTTCAGTGATACCCAGAAGCCTAGTTCTTATTCCCTTTTCAAGATCAAGATACATTACAACCAGAATGAACATCTTTCTGTTTTTGTGATTGGAGGCATCGGTAGTACTGTAGAAGATATCAAGTATCAAACTCTTCTTGGAGCAAAAAACTTTTTTTGTAATTGCTTCTGCCTTAGTTCAGCTACAGGACATCATCATCTTCACCAAATTAGAGTAACAGAAAAGTTCTTTGATACTTTATTTCCATAATTTGTACTTCTGTAACTGATACTATGTTTAACAGTATGAAACTATTACTGGGTCACACGAGCATTTTTGTCATTGGTGACATTACCAAAAGATTTGAGTAAATTGGAGGAGACCTTCACTTCTATTTCGTAGGACACAGCTTGGTTATTGGTGTAGGCTGTAGGCTTTAAACAAGAATATTGTTCTTTCTACTTCTTCAAATAAGCACTTAAGTACTTGTTTCTTGCTTTGTGTAGTTTTCACATCTTCATTTTCAGTGTGAGAATGCTTCGTAAAAATTTATTTTCTGTGGAAGCAGGTGAAGACACCTGAATGCTGAACAGTGGTAGTAAGTGCGTTTATGGAAATAAGACTACACTAATCAGAACATTTTGTGTTGACTGTCGTCTATTTTTGCTTGCTGGCAACTTGAGCAATCTATCAGTACTGGCTCTTTCGAAATGTGTTATGTGAGTCAGTTGAGAAATAAATAATGTAAAGAGTCATGTTTAAACATGGATGTCCATATAATCCACTTATACGAGTGCTTGTTACTTCTGTGTTATCTATACTGTAGCTGCTGATCAGTAAGAGACGAACAGATGGGTCACTTGTGCTGACTGAGAAACAAGTAAATGTCCCCCCCCCCCCCCCCCCCCTCTTAACCTCCCTTGACCTCTCTTGTCTGTAGGCTGTGTTATTCTTTCTCCAGTCCTTGTGTTCCCTTCTTTCCGTAGAAGCTCAAACAGGAAAAAAGACTTGTTCCATAAATTGGGACCTTGGCTTAATTGCCTATTTCACAAGGAGTGACAAAATCTCACTAAAATAATCAACATCCACGTCTGCTATAAAATGGAGGGGTGGATGGCTGTTTTGAGGTGAAGCAATCATTTTGCAGAGAATCTCATGGACATTTGATTCACTGCTTTTGTATTAGTCTTAGCCAGATTTGTGGGACTGTTGCCGTCTGTGTTTATTTCGCTAGCAGTTTATGGGATCAAAATGCCACTTAATCTTTTCGTAAACATTCTCAGTGAATATGATGGACCATTGATGAGTGCTCAAATAATGCCCTGAAAGAGCATGCTTTTTTTTTAAAAAAAAACACTCTTTATAGGTGTTCTATGTAACTGCTATTGGTCACAAGTGATAATTCATATCACATCATATGAAACATATGTGGAATCATTTATTGAACACATTAGAATTGTCCATTTTGAGTTATGGAATTGTTTTCATCAAAGGAGGCACAAACACAAGATCTTTCACGTAACCCCACAAAAGAAATGCATGGGATGTAGGTGGCCAAGCGCATAACACAGCATTGTCAGGCCCAGTATGCCCGAGCCAAAGATTTTGACATATATCGATTTAAAAATATGAAAAACCCTTAAGATTTACATTCAAAACACCCTGGAACAAGTTTTCTTAAAAATCCAGTCACATGCTTTTACTACAGAACATTTATGTGAGAGATGTCAGCATCACCTCAGACAACTGCCATACTGAATTGAAAGTGTTATCATGAGTGTTTTGTAGCAACTAAACTGCATAGCTGGCTGGTGTGGTATCATTCTGTACCTTAATGCATTTAAAAGTATATGAACTGCAGAAATAATGAAAAAAGTAGAGAACTGACAGTTGTGCCAAAATTATAAAAGGAGGAAATGATCTACAGACAACTCGTCCTTCATTTTCAAGTTAAATTTGTCTAAGCTACTAGAGCGTATCAAGGCTGGTTTTATTTGCCATGATAACATACATTACATGCCAGTTTCATTGTGGTGCTGTAACACCAGAAATTTTGGGCATTGCTGCATCTGGATGCAAACGGCAGACAATCTGAGGATAAATAAATGTGTGTCAACTTTAAAATCTAGATCAGTGACTGCTGAGTGTTAATCAGTAAAACTGAATGAAGATTAGAAGGTGCATATTCTATGTTGACACCAGGAAGACATATAAACATCAACTATATTCATGACTCAACTCTTAAGTTGATGTGCAATTAAGACTACAAAAATAGCCACTGCCCAACCCACTAAGACAAAGAAGAAGAAAAATAAGTGACAAAACACTGGTGTTCAGAGGACAAAAGTACTAAGGTCACTGAATTATGGCTGTACCGGCACCACCATCTCTGCAGGCAAAAAATTATGGAAGAAGTTAAAAACTAAGAAAAATGGGTCCAAAACTCGCCAGTTTTGGACATTGAACTAAATCAGACAAAATTATCTAGCTCAAAGCTAAACTACTTTTTGCTGCATGCACCTTTCATTGATGCAAAGGGAAAGGCATAGAAAGAGCCATTGCATCCATTAAGTGACTCCCATAGTGCAGTTGATGTGAATAATGAAAGGGATCATACGGAAGAACTGAAGCTTACAAGCAATTGCTGCAGCAGCAGAAGTGCTGTGTAGGGTAACTATATTTTATGCCCCCTATGCCTTTCTCAAATTAAAGTTTGACATTCAGGCTGTCAACAACCTAATTGTACAGCTCCTCTGCCCATTTCTCTGTGAAAGTATTCTAAGTGCATTAAAATCTGCACAAGTCCCCAACGTAATGGCACTGTGAGCTTCACACAGGGAGAATAGTTGTCTTTTGAATGTAGATACAACATGCACTTCAGCACTGCCATTCTTTAACATTGGGCTGTAAATAAAATTTCCGTACCTGACTGACTGTTCAGTGGACTTTCATTGATGAAGTGACCACTTGTGGACCTGGATTCTGATAGCAGAGTCAAAAGTCAGTATTTGAGTATTCAGACTGCCTAATGAACACTTTCCAAACATGGTCCACCAAGTTACTGATGCAACCATTCCAAATTCTTCGGGCCATGCTTCTACAAAGACTGTCTGTTCACTAGCAGATTGAACAGTGTCACTCGGCTGTTAGAGGCTGTTGTATGATTTGACAATTCAATACCAGTCTGCTGCCAAATACCTCATAGGCTGTTTGATGCTGAGGACTAAATGATGCCGAATTACAAAAGAGAGTAAAGAGAGATTGTTATGTGAATTTCTCTCCATGAATTGTTCCACAAAAACTACTGTAGTATGGGATACAATCAGTGAGATTTCTGAGTGTTGTGAGCAGGTGTCCAGTAACTGGTACAATGAGAAATGACAGACTCCAGATGAGCTAGAGGGAAATGGCCCAGACAATAGCAAAACACTTCACACAGGTGGGTGCCGTATTCAGCCAAGATATAATCTCATGTCATTCCAGAGGACTCTCTGAGGGGGGACATTGGAACTTTCAGTTGTGATGAATTTAGCATTATATGTCTACCATCTGAGAGACAGATTTCATTTTGTCTATACCTGGTAACACAACACTTGCTGATTCTTCCTGGCAGATTAAAACTGTGTGCCAGACTGAGGCTCGAACTTTGAGGAGAGGAGGTGAGGTGCTGGTGGAAGTAAAGCTGTGAGGATGGTTGGGAGTCATGCTTGGGTTAGCTCAGTCAGTAGAGCACTTTTCCACAAAAGCCAAAGATCCCGAGATCAGTACTCAGTCCTGCACACCATTTTAATGCGCTGGGATGTTTTATATCAGTGCACACTCCTCTGCAGGCTGAAAATTTCGCTGTGAAAACAACACTTGCTCATGACAAAATCAATTGCAGAAATATGCAGCACCTCACTGTGAAAACTAAAGAAACCATCCCTCAAACTATTTGACCTAAATTGGAATGTAGGACACTTAGTTCATGAAGGGGTGAGGGTGTACTACTGCTCCTCAAACCGAGGAAGGGCCTTACATAAGTGCTGCCTTCACTAGCTCCTTCCAAATCTCCACTGCCATCAGTTGGCTTGATTCCTGTCTACCCCAAATGGGATTGTCATGTTCTGTCTGCCCCTATGGGCAGCTCGTTGAGCTCACCATTATGGACAGTCCATATTTTAATTACATAGTTAAGTCTCATCTACCAGGTATGCACATACTGCACCTTCCATTTATACGATAATAGTCCCGGAGCAATATAACCTAACCAACCTACAACAGTCTCAATCAGATGAATGATACATGTGACACTTTAATATAAAAGTCAACCAGCAGTAACTCTCCTTCTTCACTGTTCGTCTTCCTGTTCACGGCATACATCATTGCACCATTACACTATTGCTGTTTTGACCGACACGGGTTCCACACTCAAAATCTTGGAACAGACTGACCTAAAATGGCTTCAGACCCAGTGCTTGTATAGCTTTGTAAAAATGACTGTCAAAGTTCCACATTGCAAAAAATGTAATTTTGATAATTTACAGTTAGAATTTTTACATCTCAAATTAAGTGAATCGTGTAAGAGAATCGGTTTTGGTCTGAAGAGTTTTGACTGAAATAAGCGTTCTCGATGATGAAACGGCAGAAAAAGCTAAATAAACAATGCCATACATAAATAAACAGTGCCAGAAACTAAGTGCTGATGTTCCTACCATATTTTGGAAGTTATCTACATTTATACTTAAAGGATTTCTGTGAGTTATTTTCCAAACTTTATCAGTAATATAGTAATTACATCTGTTTACATGTCAGCAGAGTGACTGGAATATGAAATAATTACTGTTAATTAATTGAACTGAACTGAACTTCAGCATAACTGCTTACTTGAAATTGTTCAAATTAATTAGGAAATTATTCTGACTAATTTAATTTAGCAAAGTTGGAACTCGTCTTATACTCAGAAATACAGAATGACAGCTTTATCTTATGGCACATCTCTCACTAACATTAGTGATGCAAATAACAAAACAAAATGGAAATGGGCCCCAGCTTGCTTTGCTACATCATCACTTCCATCACCTTGGGATTGCAAAGTCACCTGTCATTCTTTTATTAAGTGTGGTCCCTTAGGGATTACAATGCATTTATGTTCTACCATGTGTATGTATTGTACTTTCCCTTCTTCCTCGTGCATGCGCTCTCCTTCTACGTCATCAAACCCTTCCCTTCATGTTTCCCCACCCCTCTTTTGACCATTGCTCAGTGTATATTTGTAAGTACAAATATTGTCTGTCTTTTCTAGATACTGATGGTGATGTCCCGGATGTGGAAGATTCTTCTAGCCAGGATGATACATGTTCGGAGCGCTCCAGTTCTACAACAACATCAACTCAGAGAGATTCCAGGCACTGTGACTGTTGCTACTGTGAAGTGTTTGGCCATGGAATGGTAACACATCATCTGTACTCAGTAGATTCTACGCCTTTTATTGTTACATTTGTGTGTTAATGCCCCAAAAAGAGCCCAGAAATATGTTAATTAAGATAAAAGTTGTCCAGAATGACAACTTCAATCTAGTGTATGGTGGTCTGAAACTCCCTGAGAGATTAAAACATGGAAGTTATTTGGTTTTAGTGTTGGTCTGGCACACACAAGTTTCACAACTGCTAAGTCTCAGTTGTATTGTGAAACTCTGCCTGGGCCACAGAATAGGGTTTGTTTCAGTCATTCAAAATATGTTCTCTACCACAAGTGATCACCAGCTAAGTTAACAGAACTTCTGCAGTGTTAAGAGGGTTAAAGAAAGGTCCAATTTTTTGGAATAGGTGGGGTGGTTTTTGAGTCGTACATGGATAGCTCAGCTGCTAAGTGCATTATCCATGAAAGGCCACACATCTTTTTAATCTGTTACAGAGTGTAACCATTAGCGTCAATTTTTTTCAGTTTTTCGTGTGTTTTTTAATTTATTATGTTCCAAGCTAATTGAATAAACGAAATTCTGTATGAGAGTAAATATGAAATTTTTAATTTTGAAAATACGTACCGTTGCCATATGGCAACACCAGGTGCTTACAGGAGCTAATATTCCGCGTTGACATAAGCACTCCCTGTAGATAGGGTATGATCATATTCAGTTGTACAATTCATCCTTTAGAGTGCACTATTCATAAGATACTATAGATATAGAATTAATTATATATCTGAATTTGACCATACCATACCTATATTGAGTGCTTATGTGAACACAGAATATTAGTTCTGTAAGTGCCTAGGGTTACCACGACAATGGCATTTATTTTGAAAATAAAAAAAATAAAATTGATAACTATTCTTGTGCAGCATTTAATTTATTCAATTTGTCTTAATACATAATACATAAAAAACACACAAAAATTGAAAAGAAAAATAATTCTGGTGCTGTTGGTTACACTATATAACCAATTAAACGTGTGCCAGACCAAGATTTGCACCCACATCCTTGCCTTTCATGCGTCATATAACAAAGGTAATCACATATGTACACAGCAGTGAATTATTAGATGGACAGTTTATCATACTTCTAGTGGGAATGAAACAGAATGGAACACTCCGTGCACGATCTTTCTTTCCATATTTAACATATTGTTCTTACAAACGACGTACAGTTACTTCCAGCGTTCTTACAAACGGTGTACAGTTACTTCCAGTACACCTTTCCTTGTTTTTCTTTTCCGTGTGTTGAATAAAATGATCAGTCCAGTCAAACCTTTTGAAATAGGATATACATTTGTCTATTGAAGACTTTGATGCAGGTGTTCTCCCAGTTTGTGAGTTGTGGTTGGCAAGTTTTTGGTCTGGCTGATTTATTATACAGAACCCATATGTTCTGCATAGCTACCTCGAGCAGCCATGTCAGCAGGGGCCAATACCATTTCTTGCTATGAATTTCTGTTTGGTAGCATCCCAGAATTTGTACCATTTGGTCTATTCCTCCCCTGTACAAGTTAAACTTTACAGTTACTTGAGACCTCAGGATTTCCACATCCCCCTTTGTTTTCTGAGAAAATCTCTTGCAGTCCATCATTTCTCTCAGTTACTGTTTTGTAGCACTCACGATATTACCTTGAAGTGGTCAGTTTTTTTGGAATTCTATTTTCTTGGAATTCTATTTTCTCATATAGAATTTTAAAAATGGGAAAAGTGCAGAACCAGAAAAATGTATAATGTAACTTCCTCTTCTCTGTTGGAATTTCATCAAGTAATGCCAGTAAGGAGCTCGCTGCCTTGGCAAATACTTCTCCATATTTACCATGGTAAAGTTGGATATTGCCTGATTAGCGATTCTTAGCATCAAGGCTCCATGTTTAGGACCCAAATCATATTGGTTTAGCCCTAATAAATTGGTTTCAACCACAGTGGCCAAAATATTTAACTATGCTTTTGTCATATGGCAAATGCTCATCAAGTACAAAATTATCTATGCACCACTTCTTTACCATTTCCATAACTGGACAAATTTTCCAAGTCATTAAGGTCAATTTTAATGTTATTGACAGAGTGCAAAAATCAACAGAAATCTATCCTGCCTCATGGGTTACATACTGCTTGGTTCTTCATGTCTTTATTACTATCCCAGTAGTGTCTTAATTACTATCCCAGTAATGTCTTTTTAGATGGCAGTATATTTTACCCACTAACAAACAAAATCCCAATGAATCATTTAATCTCATTATACGTTATTTTGGATCTGGACAGTTAACAAATAAGGCATAACATTTTGTTTCATCAACTAAATGCTAAGCTGTCTCGTTGTCTATAAATCTTTCAAAAATCTTCAAAGCAGACATACTTTTATATTTAGAATAATCAGCTTTGGAAATTGAAGTATAGTATTAAGTGTTAAAATCTGCTTTGTTTATCTACTGTGATGGATCTGCTTCTCTTTCAGTGCTCCATTTCACTGTCTTTGACAATGAAGGGGTATGTATTGTACCAACATTGGCTGAAGGTAGAACAGAATGTAAAGCTGGACCAGGCAAAGGTGAAGATCATGCTAACAAAGTGGCAGTGTCATAATCAGTACCATTCTTGCATTATTGGCAAGTCTGCCTTCTGCATTAGCCCTTAATGGCCGAGATGATAAATTATCAAGAGCCTGTAATGACATATTCAATACTGGTGAATGGTACACAAAATGTTAGTTGCAAAATTGTGAATTATATGGGAAATAACGTATTTAGCCACAATTGTTCTCATCTCCTGAATCCTCAACTGTTTCTGTATTGACTTCTGTATGCTCCGTGAAAATGTCTCCAGTCATATCCTCGTCTATACCCCCGCCGGCGAAACATTGCACTTTACAGTTCGCTTTTCGTCTAGTTAGGTTGGCTATACTGTAATAGCGATGTTGCACCAGCAGCCTCTATACACACAGCAGACGATACAGTTTTCCGTCCCGTCTCGTAAATGCAAGCGATTGAGCAATTACAATGTATATAAAAACTCGTTTTTAGTTGTACTACAATGACAGGAAGTAAACAACCATATAATAATGCATGTAAAAGCATAACAATGCGCACCCTTTCGATAACTGAGCAAAGAAATACAAAAAACAATCATCTGACGACTGGTACTTTAAAATCAATAATGTACGTAGTTTACAAAATAAATAATAACCGAGATTGCAATAAATAACCAATATTAGAATTTTTTTCACTCGCCAATTTACAGCGATAATGGCGCAATTCCATCCAGCTCACCTTCGTCACTGTTGTCCGATTCATCGCTAAACCGTCTTCGTCGTCGTCATCGGCAAGACAAATCATTAATTGTTCATGGCCGCTGATAATGCCTTCTATTGTCTGTGCTGCTCGTATAAGCTTCTCGACGTGCTCTACTTTTTTTCTCCATGAGGCTGCATGCACAGTCACAAGAGCTTCACGCAACAGCTTTTCCACCTCTGTTATTGTAAAGGACTTGTTGTTGTTCCTTACATACATTTTTACGTCACTCTATACTAACTCAATAGGATTGAAATGGCAGTGATATGGTGGCAGCCTTATTACAGTATGACCCTGCTCCTTGGCAATTTCGTCTACTACGTATGGAGGTGTAGTAGGCTTATTTTCTTTAACAAGAGAATATAACAGAACCTTTGTCATACCCACATCTGCTGCAATATTTCGAGCCTGTAACCACTGCACCATAACTTCTTTCCGATCATTTGTAGTTGGGGCTTTGTTCTGTATCACCGAATGATATGGAGCATTGTCCATTACAATTGTTGTAGGGACAGGAAATTGTTTTAAAAGGTTCCTGAACCACTCAACAAATTGTGTGTGATCCATATCTTCATGGTAATCACCAGTCTTTTTTGATCTAAAAACTAAAAGTGCATCAGGGACAAAACCACTGGAGGAGCCTGCATGGACCACAATTAATCTAGCTCCTCTTCCCGTCGGCTGATGGCCGTTACTGCTGAGTGTGTTATCCGTCCAACATTTACTGACAGCTTCCCCGGCATTAACCCACGTTTTGTCTAGCCAAATTATGGAATGAATGTCTCTGCCAACAATTTTGAAAAAATGCTACGAGCGGTAACAATATGTGCCCCCTCTAACAGTACTTTGCGTCCGTCTAGCGTTTTGTAACGGAAACCCATATTTTTTAGCACAATTTTTAGTGATGTTTTACCACCCCTAAAGAGTTCACTTTCTTTTAAAGAGGTTAATAACTTAGCTACAGTCGGATACTCTTTTCTGTTGTAGTAAGCATAAACATGCCTACGAACTGCATC
This sequence comes from Schistocerca gregaria, assembly GCF_023897955.1. Taxonomy (NCBI): domain Eukaryota; kingdom Metazoa; phylum Arthropoda; class Insecta; order Orthoptera; family Acrididae; genus Schistocerca; species Schistocerca gregaria. The sequence continues at coordinate 762,856,116 of NC_064923.1, forward strand.
AGTCTGGAAAGAATCTAAATCTGTTATAGGTCTACGCCGCTTTTTCTTCTTTCCCGGGGTTGATAAAAATGTATTATTTGATCCAGACAGCTCGGAATCGTTACGGCTCACTTCAGTATCTTCCAAGTTTTGTAGTAATACTCTCTTACTTACTACCGTTCTTGCACTAATACCAAGAGTTTTCGACGTACGTTCCACCACTTTGTCGGCAGGAATTGATGGCTGCACATGAATGCTTACGTAGTTTTTCTCCTGCTCGTAAAACTCAAGAGTTCTGCGTAGAAACTCCAGTGCCTGGCTGTTTAGCGGCACCCCTCGACGCAAAGGATTGTCACTAGGTGAACGAAGTCTTTTCTGTGGCATTTTCCAAGTACGTAAATTCACAACGTAACAAAAGTCACAACGATATAGCACACAGTACAACGAAAACACGCGGTAAACAACATACAACTCACGTTGTATACACATTCACTAAACAAAGCCGGCAACGCAGGAACTGTGACGTCACAGCACCTGAGTAACAGCAGTGCTCACTGCGCTGTGATTGGCTGGCGCCCCACGCTGAACACCTAGCGCCTATCGTTCTTCACTTGTTACTCTGTTACGCTGCCAACTTCATACGCAAATGTCAAGTGCAATGTTTCTGTGGCCTGGGTATAGTAATAATGTCTAAGACTTCAGCAAGCGAAAAGCCTGCCCTAGAAGATTCTTGTGAAAGGAACTCAAGAAGTAAAATAGGTAGTGCAAATGCTTAGTGTAGCAGTATGACAACAGAAATGTTCAAACTAAGGTATGCTGATCATTGTTTACCCACTTCACTAAATGTTATATCATCATGTCCAGCAGTGTATCTGTAACACCACTACATAATAAGTTTGGGAAAAAAACAGTAATAATTATCTGCTTAATAATAAACTTACTCAAAGTGTGCACTCATTATTTCTTGCAGTCTCTGTCAGTAGTCTTGTGACTTTGATAATAGCACAAGAACAGATAGATGGAAACAGCAGTGACCATCTTCTTGAGTTCTGCATTCTTTTTTGCTCCCCACCACTCTAGTTTGAAAATTTGAATACATAGGAAAATATTTAGTAGAATCATGTGCACCATTGCCATATGGCAATGTGAGGTGTTAGTGGGTTAAATATGAAAGGTATGTAGACTAATCTCATAGTGATCTGTTATGAGATTTGTGTAACAGGGTGGACATAAGTAATAAATTACAAAAAGTTCATTAATGTTTTTTCATGTGCAAGAGCAAATTGTTTTGCCCCACTTTTATAGCTAATTTATTTGGTGGATTATATTAAGAACAGTAATAATGCTATCACCAGGTAATGTAGCCATTAGGATTCCGGAAATTTTTTTTTATTTTTTATTTTTTGACGTGTCAGTTTTTACAGGTGATATTCTTGTTGGGTACTTGCCTTTGGTATTCTTTTGATTAGGAATGTGATGAATCAAACTTTTTTAGAGAAATGACTGTACTTCCAATCATGGAAGTTATTCTCAGTCTGACATAAGAATCCTGTTTTCATTGTTTCACAAATAATTTGTGTTCATGTTTTACAAAGCCTTTGAATATAATCACTAACACGGGATCTTCTGTCCAATACCAGGAAACTAAAACATCTTGTTGAAAACAACAAAAAAGCTCTGTTATTATTGATATGTTCCATATTAAAAGTGTTGGGGAAGGAGCAGTTTGGCCTACAGTATAGCCCCACTTTTATGTTCCCAGGATTAACGTTTATTGGACATATTTTATTGGTTCCATCAGGTTTTCTACGTTCGTAATTTTAATTTCCACCTACAGTTACATTGTCCTAGTTACAAACTCCTCACTATTTACACTCAGTGAAAAAATATTTGTGGAGCTGAAGAAGATATAATTATATAACTGACATAGAAGGCATTGGCTTTCAAATAGTCATTACAAGCATTATGTGTAAGTTTGGTCTGTCCTAGACTTCATAGTTATGAATCGATGTATGTCACTACAAATTGGAGCAGTGTGTGCTACTGGCACTATGTCTCCTAACACTGTGATCCTTACAACAACTATATTGTATGTAGCTTTTAAGACATTTCATGGTTCTGCTTATGTACAGTGTTGTGTAGAGCTAACGCCAACTTTGAATGTTTCTGCATCTCCTTCATACTGTCTTTTCCCCATCACCTTGTACCTAATTCCTTCAACTCCTTATTCTCATGTTACTCCCATACCCCTGACTCCCTTGTACTCAATTTCTCCCACCACCTCTTACCCCCCTTTCTCCCACTGCCTCTTATCCTCGTGTACACAGTTCCCCAACCACCACTGATCTCCTTCCTCCCACTGTCCTGCATCATTGAACTCCTTTCCCTCACCACTCTGTACCCCTCCCCCTGCCCATTTCCTCTGATCCCTGACCCCAGTTGCCCATCCCCTCCTACCCCCTTTCGTCCGTCCTCTCGAGCCCCCTTTCGCCCCCCTCCCTTTCCTGCTTGGCCTCTAGCCCCCCCCCCCCCCCCACTTCTCTGGCCCCCTCTTTACCCAATCCCCCCTCATGCCACCTATCACACTTTCAACTTCAACGTTTTACAGGGGAATTTGTATGAAATTCAGAGTGTAGAAAATAATGTACCGGTGGAAGTAAAGCTGTGAGCATGGGTCATGAGCTCTGCCTAGGTAACTCAGTCAGTGAAGTGCATGACAGTGAAAACCAAAGATCCTGAGTTGGGAGTACTGGTCCGGCACACAGTTTTAATCTGTCCAGAAGTTTCATATTAGTGCTTACACTGCTCACGGCGAAAAATTCAGATGCGAGTTAAAATTTTATCCTTCATGTAATTTTTGAGAGAAAAGTAAGTTTTCAAAGAGCATACATCAACAGTAGGGCTGAAACTTCTTATTTGGGTTGCATTACTTAGTGGTGGGAGACAGTTGACATGACGTGGCTTATTTTCGACGATCAGTCATATATTTCCATATATTAGAAAAGCTACTACTTTACTTTTTTTGGATAATCAGTCTTGTGGCTGGTTTGATGTGGCCTGCCACAAATTTCTCAGAGTATCACTTTCAACGTATGTCCTCAAATACTTGCTGGATGTATTACAATCTCTGTCTTCCTTTACAATTCTTGCCCTTTGCAACACCCTTTAGTACCATGGAAGTGATACCTTGATGTCTTAACCAATGTCCTGTCATTCTGTCCCTTGTCCTTGTCAGTGTTTTCCACATATCGCTTTCATCTCTGATTCAGCGCAGGGCCTCCTCATTCCTTACCTTACCAGTCCACCTAATTTTCGACGTTCACCTGTAGCACCACATCTCAAATGCTTTGATTCTCTTCTGTTCTGGTTTCCCCACAGTCTGTTTTTCACATCCATAAAATGCTGTTCTCCAAATGTACACTCTCAGAAATTTCTTCCTCAGATCAAGGCCTGTGTTTGGTACTAGTAGACTTCTTTTGGCCAGAAATGCCCTTTTTGCCAGTGCTATTTTGCTTTTGATGTCCTCTGTGCTCTGTCCATCATTGGTTATTTTGCTGCCTAGATAGCAGAATTCCTTAATTCATCTACTTCATGATCATCAGTCCTGATGTTAAGTTTCTCACTGTTCTCATTTCTGCTACTTTTCATTTCATCCGCTTTTCTTTGATTTACTTTTGGTTGGTATTCTGTAGTCATTAAACTGTTCATTCCATTCAGCAGATCCTGTAATTCTTTTTCACTTTCGCTCAAGATAGCAATGTCTTCAGCGAATCATATCATTGATATCCTTTTACCTTGAATTTTAATTCCACTCCTGAACCTTTCTTTTATTTCCATCATTGCTTCTTCAATGTACAAATTGAATAGTAGGGGTGAAAGACTACATCACTGTCTTAAAACCTTTTTAATCCGAGGACTTCGTTCTTGGTCATCCAGTCTTATTATTCCCTCTTGGCTCTTGTACATATTGCATATAACCCATTTCTCCTTATAGCTTACTGCTATTTTTCTCTGAATTTTGAATATCTCGCACCATTTTACATTGTCAAACACTTTATCCAGGTTGACAGATCCTATGAACGTGTATTCATTTTTCTTCAGTCTTGCTTCCATTATCAACCGGAACCTTAGACTTGCTTCTTTGGTACCTTTACCTTTCTACTGAACTATCCCTCATTGCCATCCCTATAGCCTAGAGGACTGAAAAGCGTATCACTTCAACTCTTCATCACCACTACACTGTGATATGAGTCTACATCTGCTCTTGGGTACGCCTTGCAATCCAGTATCTGGATTTCGGAATCTCAGCCTGACCACGGTGTAACCTAACTGAGATCTTCCCTTATTACACAGCCTTTTCCAAATATACCACCTCCTCTTGTGATTCTTGAACTGAGTGTTTGCTATTATTTGCTGACATTTATTACAGAACTCAATTCATCTTTCTCCTCTCTCATTCCTTGTCCCAAGCCCATATTCTCCTGTAACCTTTTCCTTTTCTCATTCCCCTACAACTGCACTCCAGTCCCCCTTGATTAGTAGATTTTCATCTCCCTTAACATACTGTATTACCCTTTCAGTATCCTCATATACGTTCTCTCACTCTTCTTCTTCAGCTTGTGACATTGGCATGTATACCTGAACTATTGTTGTCAGTGTTGGTTTGCTGTCAATTCTGATAAGAACAACCCTGTCATGAGCTCCTCGCAGTAATATGCTCTTTTCCCGACCTTCCTATTCGTAACTTAACCCACTCCCATTATGCCATTTGCTGCTGCTGTTGACATTTCCCTATACTCATACAAATCCATGTCTTCATTCTGTTTCACTTCACTGGCCCCTACTATATGTAGATTGAGCCTTTGATTTCCCTTTTCAGATTTTCTAACTTCCCTACCACATTCGAACTTTTGGCAATCCACACACCAACTCATATAACACAATCCTTTTATTGGTTACCCAATCTTTATTATTATTATTATTATTATTATTTTGTGTATTACTGTTTTCAACAAAAGTTTTTTTGTGTCATACACTAAGAAAATATTCTTAAAAATAGAATTCTTTCTTGCAGCCTTCAGTTGCACCAGTAAGCCGAAACTATCAGGAAATGAGGGAGCGATTGCGTTTGCTTTTAACAAAAAAGAAGGCAAAACGCAAAGCTGGTGCAGCTGGACCTCCAACAACAGCAGCCACAAGTTCAGTAACACCAAGTGTACGGTCTGAAAAATCACAGGGTGTAAGTTCAACAAGTGTAGGTGCACCTGCTTCCAATGCCCCAACTTCCTCCAAGACACCCCACCAGCAACATCAGAAACCAGCTCAGCAGCAGCAGTCGTCGCAGCAGCAGCAGCAGCAGCAGCAGCAGCAGCAGTCGTCGCAGCAGCAGCAGCAGCAGCAGCAGTCATCGCATCAACAGCAACAAGTACATCAACAGCAACAAGTACATCAACAGCAACAAGTACATCAACAGCAACAGTTACATCAGCAACAACAGCAGCAACAACAACAGCAGCAGCAGCAGCAGCAGGAGTCACCACACACTCAGCAGAATGTACAGCAACAGCAACATCGTCAGCACCATCAACCGCAGCAACCGGAACAATTTCACCACCACCATCACCACCATCACCCTCAGCATCACCACCACCACCATCACCATCATCATCATCATCAACAGCAACAGCAGCAGCAGCAGCAGCAGCAGCGTCAGCAGCAAGACGTGAAAGATCCGCGCGATCTTGAAGCTCTTCTCGATTTCATTGAGGGGCGTTGTAAAGATGCCAAGAAAGCTGCTAAAAAAGCGAGGCAAAAACAAAGAAAGGTATGTTACATTGTATTCCTCACTAGAGCAGATTTATGAGCATTATTTCAAATGTTGTATTGTTTCCCTCTTTTTTTTTTAATTATGGATTGATACTTTTGCTACATGGCGTACTCTTGATGCTCCCTGATGCAGTCGATAACCACAGCAGACACTGAGAGATTGGTTAAGACTTGTTGCCATGTCTTCATTGCCCAAGATGCTTTATTTTCAGGTGTGCTGTTCTCACAACTCAGTTTGCTACTCAACATATCAGTACTACTCAGTTGCTGCTGGGGTACTGCTTAATCCCTGTGTTTCACTGTGCTTTTTAATAGATGTTGTTAAACCAAATATTACAGTAGAATATTTTGGAATACACTGCACTGAATGCGTATAGAAAATTCCATTTAAAAAGATTGTGTTTGTGACATCCTCCATTGACACGTGGTATCCAATGAAGTAATTAAAAACAAATTTCATTTGGGATGATGTCATCTACAAACTATAAAATTGAGATTGTTAATATCAACCAAGATGTCAGAGAAGCTGCACCTGTTAACTCTTAGGAGAGATGGTCAGTTATTTGATACTTTAGGATTGCGTTACACTGAAGCGACAAAGAAACTGCTATAGGCATGCGTATTCAAATACGGAGATATGTAAACAGGCAGAATACGGTGTTGTGGTCAGCAATGCCTATATAAGACAACAAGTGTCTGGTGCAGTTGTTACATCAGTTACTGCTGCTAAAATGGCAGGTTGTGAAGATTTAAGTGAGTTGGAACATGGTGTTATAGTTGGTGCACGAGCAATGGGACACAGCATCTCTGAGGTAGCGATGAAGCGGGGACTTTCCTGTACGACTATTTCACGAGTGTACCATGAGTATCAGGAGTCTATTAAAACATCAGATCTCCGACATCACTGCGGCCGGAAAAAGATCCTACAAGAACAGGACAAACAACGGCTGAAGAAAATAGTTTAATGTGGCAGAAGTGCAACTCTTTCACAAATTGCTGTAGATTTCAGTGCTGGGCCACAAAGTGTCAGCATGCAAACCATTCAACAGAACATCATCGTTATGGGTTTTCGGAGCCAAAGGCCCACTCTGTAGTACCCTTGATGACTGCAGGACATAAAGCTTTACGCCTCACCTGGGCCTGTCAATATCGACATTGGACTGTTGATGACTTGAAACTTGTTGCCTGGTTGGATGAGTCTCGTTTCAAATTGTGTCGAGCGGATGGATGTATTCGGGTATGGAGACAACCTCATGCATCCATGGACCCTGCATGTCAGCAGGGGACTGTTCGAGTTGGTAAAGGCTCTTTAATGGTGTGGGGCATGTGCAGTTGGAGTGACATGGAACCCCTGATACGTTTAGATATGACTTGTACAGGTGACATGTGCGTAAGCATCTTGTCTGACCACCTGCATCCATTTATGTCCATTGTGCGTTCTGATGGAGATGGGCAATTCCAGCAGGACAGTGTGACACCCCACACATCCAGAATTTCTACATAGTGGCTTCAGGAACACTCTTCTGATTTTAAACAGTTCCGCTGGCCACCAAACTACTCAGACATGAACATGATTGAGCATATCTGGGATGCCTTGCAGTGTGCTGTTCAGAAGAGATCTCCACCCCCTCGCTTTCTTACGTGTTTATGGACAGTTCTACAGGATTCATGGTGTCAGTTCCCTCCAGCTCTACTTCAGCTATTAGTCGAGCCCATGCTTCATCATGTTGCGGCGCTAGTGCATGTGTGTGGCGGTCCTACATGATATTAGGCAGGCTTACAAGTTTCTTTGGTTCTTCACTCACTCTCTCTCTCTCTCTCTCTCTCTCTCACACACACACACACACACACACACACACACACACACACACACACACACACTCACTTTAATTACTAAACTTATCTTCCTGTCCATAGCATTAGGATGACTATAGTAAAGTATGTTATTTGAAAACTTATGATAAAATTGTTACAAGACACTTTCTGAAGCCCGTGCACATGCTGATGCCGATAGCCAAGTGAGTTAGTTAGTTTCGTGTTCCATAGATCATTTGCTTGATAAATCATAATGATGATAATTTCAGATGTTTGTAAAAAAATTTAAAAAATATTGGGCAACTCTATTTTTAGTCTAGAATGTGATGGAATACTTTCCAGAAGAAAATTCTTACTAGCTGCTAGGAAAAAAATGAAAACTAACGTTACAAGAAATTTTGGAGGAAAATATTTTTTTACTTCAACCTATGGTAGTAACAGAATCACTAATGTAAATGGACTGAAAAAAAAGAACATCCTCAAAGTTTATAGATGCATATACTGTGTCTTTTATTTTGGAAACATAAAAGTATTATGAGATAAAAAATGATTATTATAAGAGGTGTGAAACTGTGCCGACTGCGAAAAAACTTCCTGCGAGAAAGTTAAGAAAACTACAAAATTATTTTTGGCAACATTTCAGGTATCATTATCGTATCGTATAATGTACAGAGTCAAATTACTTCAGCGATATTCCATGCGCAGCAGCATGCGAGTCGTGGGCCGTCGCCAGTAGTTTTGCTTGGATGGCTCACTTTAATATGACTGAGAATATTCTCTACCGCCCAAAAATATTTTACTGGCTGCTAATACATATCTTTTGTCATTGCACCCATCACTCAGAACGCCAATATACGCTACGCAAAAGTAATTGTAGTAATTTTGAAGCCAATATTTTCACTGAAGTCAAGCAAAATATTTGTTCAAAAGGTATAGTGAAACCCAAATTTTATCAAAGTTTGCTGTGAGCCTATTATTCTCAGCATGCAGTATGTGCTTGGTACACAAAAACCTCGTTCTTACTACTGAAATGTCCCTGTCTTGTGTTACAAATTTCTTCCATCATTACTGTTTCTGAATTAAAAGCCAAGTGGGTGGAGAAGACAGTGCATTGAAGTGGACTGGCCAGAATAATCAGTTTTATCATGGTCATTGCCCTGTATTTCTCTAGCCATTGGATACTATCCTCTGTCATACTAAAGTAATACAATTCTGCATTCTAGCTTTCTGTAAAAGTCGTCAAATATCGTAGACTTCTATGCTCTTGTCGGAGAATCAGAGTAGGTGCTGGGACTGTTCTGGTGTTACTGCACTCTTTATATATACAGTCAATACGGAAGCACCACAACTTTTTGTCATTTTATGAACTGCGTTACCCTTACTACAAAACTGCCAGTAAATCCTTCTCTGAAAAAAGGATTTAAATTTCGAATTTACAAGTAAACCAAATGCAGTAAGACTATATCTGAATGTAAAGACATTCAGTACAGGTTTTTAGGAAAAAGTGTTGTTAGTTAATGCAGAATTGACAATCTTATTTTAATTGACAGTTACTGTTGAGTACAATAATCGCTACTGCTTGTGATAAATTTATCAGAGGTCTGCTGTAAGGGAAAAACATTCGCAGTATATCTCCTATTATTGAAATGAATAGACAAACATTTAAATCAAGTCAGCTTTTTACATAGATGGCACTTACCTAAACTGAAGGATCTTCTGGCTCCGTATCTTCAGATTCGCTGTTGCTCGTTTCAGCCAGGTTCCAAATTCCACTCTGGTGTCTCTGAAACCCAAGAAATCAGTTTCTTGCAATTTGTAGTGTTTTACGCACCTCTCCCAGTCCTGCTGAATAACATTGTCAAGAGCTTCATGTGTTAGCTTCTCAACATCAGCAGGTTTGCAAGTAGTATTTCTTTTCGCTACTTCTCGCTTTACTTTGGCCCATATCAATTCATTGGGATTATACTGGCAGTGATGTGGTGGTAGACGTGTCCCATTTCGTTTGCCAGTTGATCTAATTCATGTCTTTGTGGTACCTATGATTTTTTCCTGAGACAGGAGTTCAGCCTTCGTTTTATCGACTGAAAATGGAAACATTCTTTCTCTTTAACCACTCAATAATATCTGTGTGTTGCGCCAATTTGAACGTGGCAGCTTTTCTATGGGAATGGAGTGGTATCTGATGTTACCAAACATGATAATTGACCCTTCTTCCAGCACAAACAAGAGTTGAGTAAACCAATTCTTAAAAACTTCTCCATTAATTTCTGAAGGTACCCAGATTGGCAGGAACTTTTCCCACCACGAAAAACAAGTTTGGCCTCTGGTATGAAGCCTGTGGTTAATGAACCACCGTGGGCAATGATTAATCAACCACCTCTATCAGTAGGCACTTTCAAACCACCATTTTCTTTGGAGTTATGCCATATACAGGGTGTTTCAGAAATGACCGGTATATTTGAAACAGCAATTAAAACTAAACGAGCAGCGATAGAAATACACCGTTTGTTGCAATATGCTTCGGACAACAGTACATTTTCAGGCAGACAAACTTTCGAAATTACAGTAGTTACAATTGTCAACAACAGATGGCGCTGCGGTCAGGGAAACTCTATAGTACGATACTTTCCACATATCCATCATGCGTAGCAATAATATGGCGTAGTCTCTGACTGAAATTACCCGAAACCTTTGACAACGTGTCTGGCGGAATGGCTTCACATGCAGATGAGATGTACTGCTTCAGCTGTTCAATTGTTTCTGGATTCTGGCGGTACACCTGGTCTTTCAAGTGTCCCCACAGAAAGAAATCACAGGGGTTCATGTCTGGCGAATAGGGAGGCCAATCCACGCCGCCTCCTGTATGTTTCGGATAGCCCAAAGCAATCACACGATCATCGAAATATTCATTCAGGAAATTAAAGACGTCGGCCGTGCGATGTGGCCGGGCACCATCTTGCATAAACCACGGGGTGTTCGCAGTGTCGTCTAAGGCAGTTTGTACCACCACAAATTCACGAAGAATGTCCAGATAGCGTGATGCAGTAATCGTTTCGGGTCTGAAAAATGGGCCAATGATTCCTTTGGAAGAAATGGCGGCCCAGACTAGTACTTTTTGAGGATGCAGGGATGATGGGACTGCAACATGGGGCTTTTCGGTTTCCCATATGCGCCAGTTCTGTTTATTGACGAAGCCGTCCAGGTGAAAATAAGCTTCGTCAGTAAACCAAATGCTGCCCACATGCATATCGCCGTCATCAATCCTGTGCACTATATCGTTAGCGAATGTCTGTCGTGCAGCAATGGTAGCGGCGCTGAGGGGTTGCCGCGTTTGAATTTTGTATGGATAGAGTACTTGAGGACAATATTATGGAAATGGAAGAGGATGTAGATGAAGACGAAATGGGAGATACGATACTGCGTGAAGAGTTTGACAGAGCACTGAAAAAACCTGAGTCAAAAGAAGGCCCCCGGAGTAGACAATATTCCATTAGAACTACTGACGGCCTTGGGAGAGCCAGTCATGACAAAACTTTACCAGCTGGTAAGCAAGATGTATGAGACAGGCGAAATACCCTCAGACTTCAAGAAGAATATAATAATTCCAATCCCAAAGAAAGCAGGTGTTGACAGATGTGAAAATTACCGAACTATCAGTTTAATAAGTCACAGCTGCAAAATACTAACGCGAATTCTTTACAGACGAATGGAAAAACTGGTAGATGTGGACCTCGGGAAGATCAGTTTGGATTCTGTAGAAACAATGGAACACGCGAGGCAATACTGACCTTACGACTTATCTTAGAAGAAAGATTAAGAAAAGGCAAACATACGTTTCTAGCATTTGTAGACTTAGAGAAAGATTTTGACAATGTTGACTGGAATACTCTCTTTCAAATTCTAAAGGTGGCAGGGGTAAAATACAGGGAGCGAAAGGCTATTTACAATTTGTACAGAAACCAGATGGCAGTCATAAGATTCGAGGGGCTTGAAAGGGAAGCAGTGGTTGGGAAAGGAGTGAGACAGGGTTGTAGCCTCTCCCCGATGTTATTCAATCTGTATATGGAGCAAGCAGTAAAGGAAACAAAAGAAAAATTTGGAGTAGGTATTAAAATTCATGGAGAAGAAGTAAAAACTTTGAGGTTTGCCGATGACATTGTAATTCTGTCAGAGACGGCAAAGGACTTGGAAGAGCAGTTGAACGGAATGGACAGTGTCTTGAAAGGAGGATATAAGATGAATATCAACAAAAGCAAAACGAGAATAATGGAATGTAGTCAAATAAAATCGGGTGATGCTGAGGGAATTAGATTAGGAAATGAGACACTTAAAGTAGTAAAGGAGTTTTGCTATTTAGGAAGTAAAATAACTGATGATGGTCGAAGTAGAGAGGATATAAAATGTAGACTGGCAATGGCAAGGAAAGCGTTTCTGAAGAAGAGAAATTTGTTAACATCGAATATCGATTTATGTATCAGGAAGTCGTTTCTGAAAGTATTTGTTTGGAGTGTAGCCATGTATGGAAGTGAAACATGGACGATAACTAGTTTGGACAAGAAGAGATTAGAAGTTTTCGAAATGTGGTGTTACAGAAGAATGCTGAAGATAAGGTGGATGGATCACGTAACTAATGAGGAGGTATTGAATAGGCTTGGGGAGAAGAGAAGTTTGTGGCACAACTTGACTAGAAGAAGGAATCGGTTGGTAGGACATGTTTTGTGGCATCAAGGGATCACAAATTTAGCATTGGAGGGCAGCGTGGAAGGTAAAAATCGTAGAGGGAGACCAAGAGATGAATACACTAAGCAGATTCAGAAGGATGTAGGTTGCAGTAGGTACTGGGAGATGAAGAAGCTTGCACAGGATAGAGTAGCATGGAGAGCTGCATCAAACCAGTCTCAGGACTGAAGACAACAACAGCAACAACAACAATGGATAGAGGTGTAAACTCTGGCGCATGAGACGATACGTGGACGTTGGCGTCATTTGGACCGCAGCTGCAACACGGCAAACGGAAACCCGAGGCCGCTGTTGGATCACCTGCTGCACTAGCTACGCGTTGTCCTCTGTGGTTGCCATACGCGGTTGCCCTACTTTTCCAGCACGTTCATCCGCCATGTTCCCAGTCCGTTGAAATTTTTCAAACAGATCCTTTATTGTATCGCTTTTCGGTCCTTTGGTTACATTAAACCTCCATTGAAAACTTCGCCTTGTTGCAACAACTCTGTGTTCTAGGCGGTGGAATTCCAACACCAGAAAAATCCTCTGTTCTAAGGAATAAACCATGTTGTCCACAGCACACTTGCACGTTGTGAACAGCACACGCTTACAGCAGAAAGACGACGTACAGAATGGCGCACCCACCGACTGCGTTGTCTTATATATCTTTCACATCACTTGCAGCGCCATGTTTTGTTAAAAATTGTAACTAATGTAATTTCGAAAGTTTGTCCGCCTGAAAATGTACTGTTGTCCCAAGCATATTGCAACAAACGGTGTATTTCTGTCGCTGCTTGTTTAGTTTTTATTGCCGTTTCAAATATACCGGTCATTTTTGAAACACCCTGTATATTTATTGGTGTGGTTCTGTGAAACCCAAGTTTTATCCAAGTACACTACAGGCCTGGTGTCTTCAGCACACAAGAAGTGTGTTGTACGCAAAAACTTTGCTCTTGCTGCTGCAATGTCTCTGCGTTCCATTAAGAATTTCCATCTGTCATTACACTTCTTGAATCAGAAACCAAGGGAGAGGAGAGAAGATGAAGAATGGAGATATCTGAGCCTGAGTAATTAATTTTTGTGTGGAAGTGAGCCTGTATTTTTTTAGTTGTTGGGTACTCTCCTCTGTCGTAATATCCAAGTGCACTTGTACACACGAGCTCTTTGTTAAAATCATCATAGTCAGTTGATTTCCATTCAAGTTCATATCCCTTTCTTGGAGAATCGACACACATTCATTTCTGGAGATTGTGCCAATAACACAGATTTGTTAATATGGCCTACAGTTGACTGGAGACACCACACACGTTAGCAGTAAGTTTATGAATTTGCGCAAAATTTCAGTTATTCCTCTATTCTTCATTGTCGGTCAGGTCTGTAATAAACTTGAGTACATTTGCTATGATAATTCCCGATTGTTTAGTAATGTCTTTCCGCCCTTTACGTATGCCGAACAGTGGAGTACTACAAGTAGGCTGTTTCTCGTGCTTTGTTGTTCACCACTGAACACACGTCAAAGCACCTGTCTGAAGATAATAAGACTCTGAGATCAGATGTGAACACTCGATATAGCATAGTAACACTGAGCTGTCAGCTGCTCTGACCTTCCACACCACTAATGGTACCCACATGGCAACAAAGCCGAGAGGCGGACAAATCACAGCATGCAATCCTTGCTGGTGGCAGGCAGCAGCTGTGACCTTGAGGACTCTACTTTGGTGCCGGCCACTATAGTAATTCCAACCCACACATTTTACATATTACAATAATATAAATTGTTCTATGGAATAGAAGGAATGGTTAAGGAGAAACTGTTTGTTTGTTTTCAAATGTTGCTTTTCTTTCTCTTGGTCATTTGCTATCACTGGGTAACTGTTCAAAAATTTTGGTTGCAGCATTGTTGCATATATATTTTTTGTTAATGACAGCCTAAATGTGGAGTAATGAATGCCATTTTCCTTCTGGTGTTGTAATCATGTACATCATTTTTCATTTTGAACAGTAGTGGATTATTTACAAGAAACCTCAGGAGGGAATAAATATACTATGAAGCAGTAGTCAGTATGCCCAACTCATTAAATAGATGTCTACAAGATGATTATGGGTGAGCACTATATATAATTCTTACAGCACACTTTTGAGCAAGCAAGACTTTCTGTCTTAAAGATGGGTTACTCCATATTATATTATTGAATCAAACTGTGCAACTTACTGATTTGTCTCTCCAAGTTTTCAGTGATTCAAAGTGCAATTGTGACTGAACTAGGTTGTTTTAGGAGTTTCAAAGTGTGTGGTTTTTTTTTCATTATAAATCCTCAGAAATATGGACAGCTAAGCATTCTTAAGTTCCCATTCTATTTATTACACTTTAAGACAAAAAAAAAGCACCATGAAGTAAGTATCCAAATGAGGTGCAATTCTGTAGATGTGACGTACGTGTACAGGCAAACAAATGATTATAATTTCAGAAAAATTGGATGGTTTATTGAAGAGAAAGAGCTACACAAATTGAGCAAGTCAATAATGTGTTGGTTCACCTCTGGCCTTTATGCAAGCAGTTACTTGGTATGGAACTGGTTGATATGGGTTGTTGGACGTCCTCCTGGGAGTATCTTGCCAAATTCTGTCCAACGGGTGCTTTAGATCTTCAAAAATCACAGCCAAGCAGTAGGGTTTGGCAAGCATGAATCAAGCAGTGGAAACTCTTACCAAGTGGGGGAGGGCATTATCTAGCTGAACTGTAAGCCCAGGATGGCTTGTGATGAAGAGCAAAAAAAGGAGCATAGAATATGATGAACGTACCACTGTGCTGTAAGGGTGCTGCAGATGACAACCAGAGAGGTCATGCTATGAAAAGAAATGAGATCTGCAGTACTCTTGGTTGTTGGGCATTATGACAGGCAGAAGTCATGTTGATATGTCACCACTGTACAGGGTGTCTCCAGATAAGTCTTTACTGGCCATTGGTGCTCAGTTCGAATTGAGACTTATCACTGAAGACAATTCTGCTCCAATCAAAGAGATTCCAGGCTGAAGATGTGTTTTGAAGTATCCTGAACAGCGGTGGTGCCAACCTGTCGGCTACCATACGGCCTGACAGGCAAGAGGGATGGTTGGGGATGCCATTTCTTTACATAGCAGGACTCCTTTGGTTGTCACCTGCAAAACCCTTCCATCACAGCGGTATGTTGACAGTATTCTGTTGCCCTTCTTGTCAAACCATTCTGGGCTTACATTTTGGCAAGATAACACCAACCTGCACATGGCAAGAGTTTGTACTGTTCATCTCAGTGCAAGCCTACTTTGTCGGCAGTGTCACCAAATCTCTCCGTAATTGAGAATGTTTAGAGCATTATGGGCAGGGTGCTCCAAACATCTTGAGATTTTGATGATCCAGCCTGCCCATTTGACAGAATTTGCCACGATATCCCTCAGGAAAACATAAACAACTCTATCAAACAATGCCAAGCTCAGTAATTGCTCGCATAAGGGCCGTAGGTGGACAAACACATTACTGATTTGATTTGCTCAATATGTGAAGCTCTTTCTCCTGAATAAATATCCAATTTTTCTGAGATGATAGTTATTCTGTACATGTACATCATATCTACTGATTTCTGCCCCCAGGTAATTCCTTTATGGTACATATTTGTTTGAGTATTTTTCAATATGTTGATGAAAAATTATTTTAGTCATATTATTATTGATTTTCAGACCTCTTTTTTCTGTTGGGTTTTTCTATTCGTTGTTTAAGTTTATATGCACTATAGACAAAATAATAGTCTCATCGACAGCAAGGTGGTGGTTTTGATATGGTTTTTTTAAATACATGTTTCTGCTTCTTTTACCCAGCTTAAGCATATGGAAACTTCCTTGATACCTGATGAAATAGTGTTGATATGTGGCACCTTCGTATTTGACTTCTTTCAGTTCTTAATTGCCTTATATCCTGATAAAATATAATGGAAATTTAATTGATGATGTATATACACTAAGGTGACAAAAGTAATGGGATAGTGACATGCACATACTCAGATGGTTGTTGTTTTATGTAAGGACAGTGCATTGGCTGAGCTGTCATTTGTACTCAAGTTATTCATTTGAAAAGGTTTCCAACACGATTATGGCTGCACAAGGGGATTTAAGAGACTTTGAATGCAAAATGATAGTTGGAGCTAGATGTGTGGGACATTACATTTTGGAAATCATTAGGGAATTCAATATTTCGTGATCCACAGTGTCAAGAGTGTGCAGGGACTACCAAGTTCCAGGCGTTACCCCTCACCACAGACAATGCAGTGGTGGATGGCCTTCACTTAACTACCAAGAATAGCAGCATTTGCATAAAGTTGTTAGTGCTAACAGACAAGAAGCATTGCATGAAATAACCCAGAAATCAATGTTGGATGTACGACAAATGTTTCCATTAGGACAGTGTGGCAAAATTTGGTGTTAAAGGGCTATGTTAGCAGATTACTGACACAAGTGCTTTTGTTAGCAGCATGACATAACCTGCAGTGCCTCTCCTGGGCTCGTGACCCTATCAGTTGGACCCTAGATAACTGAAAAACTGTGGCCTGGTCAGAAGAGTCCTGATTCCAGTTGGTAAGAGCTGATGGTGGGGTTTGACTGTGGTGCAGACCCCACAATGCATTGGACTCAAATTGTCAACAAGGCACTATGCAAGCTGGTGGTGGCTCCATAATGGAATGGGCCGTGTTTACGTGGAACTGAATAGATCATTGACTGGAAATGGGATCTTTGTCTACTTGGAGACCATTTGCAGCCGTTCGTGGACTTCATATTCCCAAAGAATGATAGAATTTTGATGGATGACAGTGCACCATGTCACCGGCCACAGTTAGTTGCAATTGGTTCAGAGAACATTCTGGACATATCAAGTGAATGATTTGGCCACCTAGATTGCCTGAATTGAATCCTATTGAACATTTATGAGAGATTAGTTTGTGTACAAAATCCTGCACTGGCAACAGTTCGGCAGTTATGGACAGCTGTAGAAGCAGCATGGCTTGGTATGTCTGCAGGAGACTTCCAAAGACTTGCTGAGCCCATGCCACCTCGAGTTGCTACACTATGCTGGGCAAAAGATGGTCTTACACGATATAGAGAGGCGTCCCATGATTTTTTTCACCTCAGTATATTCTTCATTATACTTACATTTTATCAATTCATCGTCTCTGTAGGATCGCTACTACAGATTTAGTTGAAATTGAATCAGAAACTTTCTGAAACAAGTCTTGCTGTTGCTTGTGTGGTTTCTTCAATATCTTCTTGTGTGCAGTGAAGCCTATGCCCAATTTTCCTCCATGGTCTATTTCACAGTTGTATAACAAATGACTTGATTTTTTTTTTCTGCATCACATATGAAACTCATATGTTCCACTTTATATTAATTTCCCTGTCTAATTCCATTAAACTATCTTCAGAACCTCAAGTTGGGCAGTTTATGGTCCATAAATAGTAGGAGTAGCAGGCATTCTAAGGCCCATAATGTTGTTTATTAAGCCAAACATCATTGAGCAAGTTGCTGGTCCAGCAGCTGGATGTACCTCAAAGCCTGAAGCCGTTAGCTGTAATCCCTCATTTCTCAACTCCCAGTATTCTTTCGCCTGTGCCAGAATACTGACAAAAGATGTGCATGTAGCTGTAGATCTGCCAGCAATCATACCAATGGTAGCCTAATAGTCCCCAGCGTTTGATGAGACAAGTGAACAGTGCCAAATTTCTGCAGGGTACTGGATTTAGCAGCCTCAGCCTAAACCTGAGTGCTACATAAGCCCAGAGTTTAGGGTTAACATCACCATTTTGCTTGCTGGCCATGTGCCAGAAGGGTCCTGAGTTCTTGTCGTTATCATCATTTAGCAGTCAGTCAGTCCTGTGACACTGTGAAACTTGAGTTTTTCTCGCATATAAAATGTTTTAAAAAAAACTTACTGGAATGGAGCCGATTGAAGTGTTCAACAACCTTCAGTGTTTCAAAAGGTGCACACCTCATCATTTTTTAGGCATAACTGCAACAGGAGATCACTGTGCAAGGATACTATAAACTCAGTATTTGGGGCATATGCAGAAGGTCAGCGCTCACACCATAAACCTTAACACCACTGCGTAACCAAGGATGACCTTCATCAGAAGTTATCAATATTGAATGTTTAATTACCAGTGAGTAAGCAAGTAACACTAACTCTGTCCCTCTGTTCTTTGATCAAGGTCAGTATAGTATGTCCATTTTGTGTCCACATTTCAATACCTGACCTGTTGCCCATTAGGTAAATAGAGATGTAGTGTTGTTCAGTATGCTGTCCATAGTCATCAATACAAATATCTGCTCTTGTGTCCATAACACCCTCTATAGTCAGCTCTAGCACTAAACAAAATTTTACCATGCCATTGAAAGTGAAAATATTCATGGTTTCAGCAACTGGATGGCCACATTATTACAAAAGAAAGGCCATTTCTTAAGAGACGTCTGTTAATGACAATGCTAGACGTAAAAAGATATCATTCACAGTTTCAACTTTAATAGAATTTCGCTTTTCTTCAGAACAGATTGGAATAGTTTTGGAAAAGACATTAATAGGAGGAATAATTCAATATACTTCCATACTTGGGTCAACATAGCCACATATCCCAGAAATACCAGTCATGCGTAACCAAGTGGCGTGTGTCCAATTAGTGAAAATAAAATTAAAGATATACACAGAATGCTCAACTTCATTCCTGACAATGATGAACCTAAAGCATTTAATCAAAAAATTGCAGGTTGCAAATCAAAGATGCTTGAATAAAATGGCAATTTCATTTTGAAAAGTGTTTTCTGTATGTTTACTTCCCTGGTGATTGACTGTTATCTGCTTACTGAATGGGTTTTTCAATAAACGTATTACATATTGTGTGTTTTTAAGTTGTTATTTTTTAAATCAAAATTTAAACACGAAGAGGGTAAAAGGTCATGTTTTTAGGGTTCCGTACCTCAGCCGTTAAAACCGGAACCCTTACAAGATCACTTTGTTGTCTTTTTGATTGTCTATCTGACTGCCGAAAGCCCATTTTTGCAGGAAAGGGTACACATATCGAGTTGAAATTTATGTCACATGCTAAGGTTTATGGTCTTTGGTGGTATAATAAACGATTGCTTCTAAGGCAATGCAGTGAAAAGAAACTCCCATTTATGCCACTGTTTTGATACTCATCGGGTCACTCAACAAAACCTGTAGAGTACTTCCTGTTGCTCTAGAATCATGAAATTTGTGAAAAAGAAAGGTTTTACAGTACAAGTAGAGGGAAAAATCTGAAACTTTTAATTTGTAATTACACCACATGAAAATAAATAAATAAAAATTGTAATTTGTTATCCAACTGTCTGTCTATGTCTGTTTGTCCCTTTGTCTAACGACTCTTTTTTTTCAGGGATGGGTAGACGTATCATGTTGAAATTGTCAGATACTGAGGTCGGTGGACCGTTGGTGGTGTAAAAAAGCTAAGCTTTTAAGTCTTTGTAATCAAAAGATACAGTCATTTATGTCACCGATTTTGGTACTCTCAAACTCTTTCAGTAAAACCTATAGGGCACTTCCAATTGATGTGGAATTACGAAATTTGGCAAGAAGCAAGGTTACACTGTACAAGTAAAGGAAAAAATCGGAACATAGTTACTTTGTATTATATCACACAAAAATATTTCTTTTGTCATTTGTTATCCAACTTCAAACTTATAACATTCTCAAAAGTCTTGAAATCCCTGGGGCTGGTAACTTGCCAGTATCAATGTTGGTAACAGGCAAAACTTATCAAGATTCTCAGTTCCCAGAATGGGTGAACTGTCTGTATGCATGATTTAAGTTTGTACAAATTTGTCTGTGTGTGAGTCCTCCTCACCCATGACCAATTTTTTTAATGACAGTTGTTATATAATTTACTTGCGTGCATCATATCATAAAATAATTTTGTGCAGTATTTGCTAAGTAAGATGATAAACACTTTTTGTTATTTGTGAAAATTTAGCTATGTGATCTTACGTCATTTTATAAATTCATGACTCACTTGTTTTCCTTACAAAGTGAATTGATGAACTGGAAAATCTTTTGCAGTCAAGAGTGCTTGATATTTTTATTTCACAGTGACTGGTTTCGACAGAATCTTGCTGTGAGCATCAAATCTACACTCTACCGAAAGTAACATCATAACAAAGAGAATTTATCATTGTGTACAAACCCATACATCAGTAATAAAAAGTACATAAGAATTAGTTTACATACCTTATTAAAATTGTCATTAAAATACATATATATCACCATTACAGTGAGAACACTTTCCACTCATAGGAAATTACACCACTTTGACTTATCAAGTAAAAAAAAAAGAAAGTATAAAATATCCATTGCACCAACTGTGTGCCCAGGAATGAAGGTAGACAGATTGAAAGTGCGGTCGTGGTCCATTTCATTGCAGGAAAAACTGAGCGGGCAAGTAACCTGTGGCAGAGTGAGCCATATGACCATTGAGCATATGACATCCACGTAGGTACCAGGTTAAGGCAAATACTGCCAGCTCTAGTGGAAGTAGTGGAACACACATTGTATGCTAGTACAGTACACCATCATTTGCACATCATGGCGTGGATGACATAAACAAAGTTTGACGTCACAGACTGGAAATCCACACATATAACAAGATTCTCCCTTCCATGTGAAACAACCTGATCACCAGATAGTCTGGCTCATAACAACCTGTGTGCTGGATACATAAGTACATGCCCATACACATCACGTTCGTCAAAATTTACAAATACACAAAACCATAAAAACCCTTTTTTAGCACAATTATGAAAGTTTTTTGCAATTTGTACAAACTTTTTTCTAAACTGTTTCAGGCTTTTCCAAAAACCTTTAAAAATTCAAAACATTTAAAACATACTTATTTGGAAAATTGGGTCATGCAGGCACACAAAGAAACTGCATTTATAAATAAATCTGTTAGCAGCAGCGCCTAATGTCTCACAACAATGTAGTGTACCAACAGACCAGGATATTTAGACATTTGCATATAATGTGTAACAACCCATTAGTAGAGGAGATAATGGGGACACATTTATAAATGCAGTGGTTCTTGTCTGTCATTTCCATCTCATTGGTTATGTGTTATTACAGCATGGAAACTTGGGACTATTTACAGGTGTCACGTTCTCAAATGGTTCAAATGGCTCTGAGCACCATGGGACTTAACATCTATGGTCATCAGTCCCCTAGAACTTAGAACTACTTAAACCTAACTAACCTAAGGACATCACACAACACCCAGCCATCACGAGGCAGAGAAAATCCCTGACCCTGTCACATTCTCATACTTGGTAGTTGTGGGTGTCTATGGGTGGATGATGTATAGTACACTTTCATCCTATCTGTTTAAGGTTTGTTACATTATATTTCCAAATAAGTTTGTCTTAAATTTTTCAAAATTTAAAGGTTTTTGGAAAATGTCTTAAATAGCCCAAAAAACTTTGTAAAAGTTGTAAAAATACTTTTGTGACCATACTAAAATGTGTTTTTATAATTTTGTGTAATTGTAAATTTTGATGAATTTGATGATGTGTATGGGTGTATACTTGTGTGTCCAGTATGCTGGTTGTCATGTGCCAGAATGTTCTATGGTGAGCTGCTTGTTTTGACTGAAAGGAAGAGTCTTGACGTACAAGTGGATTTCTGGTCTGTGGGGCCATACTTCGTTTATGTCATACATGGTGTGGTGTGTGAATCATGGTTTACGTTACTAGCATACAATGCATGTTCTGCATACTCACACTAGAGCTGGCATTATTTACCTTAAGTTAGTATCTATGTGGATGCCAAGTGCTCGCTGATCAGAGGTGTATTTTGGATAATGGTTCTTCAGTGTAGTTCTTGTACGAATGTCAGTGATTCTCCAGAGTATTTCTGTAAGAATGTCACATATTGATTTGTGCACACACATGCCCCATGTTGATTGTTCATGTGATTCTTTGCACTGTCATAGGCTACTTGCTTGCTCAGTTTTGCCAGTGATGTACTTGGACCATGACTACACTTTCTATTTGTCGACTTCCATTGCTGGGCACGCATTTTGTGCAATGTATATTTTAGACTTCCTTTTTTATGAGTTGGGCCAGCCAATGTGGTGCACTTTCCTGTGAACGGAAAGTGTTCTCATTGTAGTGACGGCATATATGCGTGTTAGTAATAATTTTGCAAAGATATGTACACTAATGCTTATGTACCTTTTATCATTGATCTGCAGGTTTGTACAGAGATAAATTATTTGTAATGGATTTACTTTTTGTTCATTGTAGATCTGATGATAACATCTACTGTGATGGTTCTTGTAATCTTCTCTAAGATGTGACTAAGGATTTCCTGTTCTTAACAGCCATCTTTAGTTTTATTGGACTGATTATTTAGAAGTGTATGTAATTGATTATGTAGAAGTGTGTGCAATTGCATATGCAGTTGTTCTGTTGTATATTTTTCTAGAGCTAGAGCAGATACCTCTTTCTTGAAATTGTCAGTCAGTATAACTTTGCACAACAAAACTTAAGTACCTTCAGTTTATACCATATGGCGTGAGATGACCAGACAGTCGTATCAGATTTAACAACCATCGCCAGTTTAACGCAAAACTCTGTATGTCGTCTTTAGTCTCATGGAACAGTGCTCTTTTTTTTTTTTTTTTTTAAATGGATGATGAAGTGAGTAAATTTTATTTCAGATCAAAGATTAAATGTGTGTTAATTATGAAAGTTATGAATTTATATATTTGTGGCACTGATACATCATAAATCCAAAATTTGTGGATTGTTTTTTAGGTCAGGTGATATTCTGCATGTTCTTTGAAGCTTTGTTTTCAAGGTAAAATAATATTCCAAATATATGTGTAGTAACATCTTCATATTTTACAGCTTGAAGAAAAGGAAAGAAAGGACCAAGAAGAGGCTCAGAGGCTTAAACTTGAAGAAATTCAGAACAAAACTCCAGAAGTGACTATCACTGTTGTGAATACACCTGGTAGTACAAATGCCTCTTCAGATGCAACAGATTCTTCATCTTTGAAACCAAAAAAAAATTCTAAGAAGGCGGATGTGGGTGTTTCTTCTGCTTCTCAGAATAAGTCTGATGGTATGACAGCTGTCACAGCAACGCAGCAAGGACCACAGATGGTTACTATCAAGAGAGTCATGGAACCTAATGGTGCGGAGCCTACTGTGACAATCACGTTAAAGGGGGCGACACCTGATAAAGACAAAGTACTTTTTACCTTGGTCAATGGACAAGGTGACTACCGTACGTTAAGTTTCTTATTTAAAGCATATTAGTGTAAGGAAATTACATTACTTTGCTTTCAGATATGTTAAAAACGTAGAACCTATAAAGTACACAAAATGTTTCGTCATTGTGGAATGCTAAAATACAATCATGCCTTATATGGAGGCATTCCTTAACCCTTCCTACCAGAAACTAACCATTAGAATCTGAACAGTTTCAAATAGAATTTAGTACCACTTATAGTGAAATTTTGTTGGCATAAAAACATTTTTTGCTAGGAATGGTTAATTATGACAGTTGAAACATAAAAATTTAATGGCATTCGTCATTGGGGGGAAGGGGGCTCAGACATTTTGTGTTCCTGAAAGGCTACTATGTTAGGAAAAAGTAAATTGTTATGTAGAATGTGTTCATCTCTTGAAATACAGAATTCGTCAAACTTCCACATGGGAAAAATATATTAAAAACAAAGATTCCAAGACTTACCAAGCGGGAAAGCGCCGGTAGATAGGCACAATGAATAAAACACACACACAGAATTTCGAGCTTTATATCGGGAGAGATAAAGGTGTGAAAAAAGTCGAAAAAGTGTTGGTTTGAGATGAGCTATGTTGATCCTGTGCTGAACTTAGGTTGGTGAACAACAATGGGTGCAAAGGTTAGGTAGTTATGTTGTCTCCAGATCACGTTAAAGGGTGGGGAAATTCAGGAAAATTTCGAAAAAAATTTTCTCGAAAAAAAGTTTCGAAAGAAAAAAAAAAAAAGAAAAAAATTTCCGAAAAAAAACTTTCCGAAAAAATAAAATTCGAATAAAATTACGAAAAATATGCGTGTAAATGTATTCAAAGGACTGGTTGTGTACTGGCAGGTTATGAGGATGAGGCTAACAATTGTTTGATGAAGAAATAATAACGTTTAAACCTGTGGGAAGCTGCTAAAAAAATTATCGGTGATGTGGGCAAAACGGGAATGGAAATAAAACGAAAGTTGTTGGAAATAGCTGAGATGGTTGTTTAATGGGTGAAAGGAACTGAAGCTGTGAAATAGTATTCACGAGTTTACACGAAATGTTTGTAAACTTGGAACAGTGGGTTTTATAGCAGCAGTTATGTTGAAAGCGTTAAAAATTTTTAGGTTATGGTTTGGAAGTAAATTACATATTATTGAGTATAATTAGGCAGGATAAAATGTATGGTAGATTACGGAAAAAGGGAAGATGAATACAAAGTGAAACTACTTGTACAAACAAAAAGAGAAAGTAAGATGATAGAGAAGATTTCGAAATGCAACAGACACAATAACAAACGTAATTGTTGGGTTCAAATTAATGATAATGTAAATAAAATAGAAAGAAACTTCCACATGGGAAAAATATATTAAAAACAAAGATTTCAAGACTTACCAAGCGGGAAAGCGCCTATAGATAGGCACAATGAATAAAACACACAAACACACACACAGAATTTCGAGCTTTCGCAACCGGCGGTTGCTTTGTCAGGAAAGAGGAAAGGAAAAGGAAAGATGAAAGGATGTGGGTTTTAAGGGAGAGGGTAAGGAGTCATTCCAATCCCGGGAGCGGAAAGACCTCCCATAGGGGGAAAAAAGGACAGGTGTACACTCGAACACACACACACACAAATCCGTCCGCACAAACACAGACACAAGCAGACATTTGTAAAGGCAAAGAGTGTAAAGGAAGAGCCACATGTGAAAGTACCCACGTGGGTTTGTTGTGGATGTTGTGGAAACCCACATCCTTTCATCTTTCCTTTTCCCTCCCTCTTTCCTGATGAACATCCACAACAAACCCACATCCTTTCATCTTTCCTTTTCCCTCCCTCTTTCCTGACGAAGCAGATGCCGGTTGCGAAAGCTCGAAATTCTCTCTCTCTCTCTCTCTCTGTGTGTGTGTGTGTGTGTGTGTGTGTGTGTGTGTGTGTGTGTGTGTGTGTGTGTGTGTTTTTATTCATTGTGCTTATCTACCGGCGTTTTCCCGCTTGGTAAGTCTTGGAATCTTTGTATATATAAAACTGTACCTCCCCTCATCCTCACAACAGTTGGGTCTCTCTCGTCCTGTCACCTGTTGACTCCCCCTCCCCCTTTTTATTTTTCCACAACATATCCCTCTTTCTGCTCTTGAGGAACCCAACAGTTCGAAAACCTAGGATAGTTTTTTGTACTTTTATTTGGTTTTGTCAACTGTGCTTAGAATTTTGCTTCCTCATGGTAAATATGGCCACACAATTGTATCTTCTTATAGTTTTATAGTTTTTCAAGTTAATTATTCTTCTGTTACAAAAGTACATTCTTATTATATGTGGTAGTTAAGTCAATTTGTTATCCACATTACTCTCCTATTTATGGATTTACTTTGACTTTGGTTTAGATGTCATTCTTCTCAAAACATTGATGATCTGTGCCCAATGCCCAAGAACCAATTTGTTGCAGAAGTGTTCCTCTTGAGATGTTGTGTTTGCTGTTACAGTCCATAATTACGAATTTTTATGCGGTCTCACTAATATGAGTACAGTAATGCAGTTACTTAGGCATATATGTTTATCTTCTGCAGTAAGTCCTGTGCAGAAATATAAGGATGTGAAAGCTGACCAATATGTACCTTCAGGTCGCGAAATTCCATCAACTCACTTCGATCAACAGAGTGATCGACAGTTGAGCATGGGAGAGGGAGATGATGTTTGTGCAATTATCTGTGCACACAATATGGCTGTGGCAGCAATAACTGACCTTTTCTGTTCTAGATGCAGTCACATGCAGTGTTGGGTTTGCTTAGCAGAGTGGTAATAGTCTTGTCATTTTCCTGTACACTTTCATAACTAGTTTAGGATATTTTGTCATGTAAAATAAACATGTCACACGGAGCAATAATGCGAACAGTGGCAGTGAAGCACATTTGTCATCTTACTGATAACAAATGCCATCTGCAAATGACTGTGACAGCTAGCAGCTGAGGTAGCAGAGCTGTACGACAACAGTGAAGACTAGGTGATGTGACCGAGCTTATTCTCTGATTGGGTGTTGCCGTGGTTGCTGTCTTAGAAATAGCTAGTAGTCGGTCGATTTGTTGTCCTGATTCATGTATACCAATAGGTGCATTTAGAAGTAGGAAAAACAGTACATAATTTTTGAAAGTGTTAGTTCCTTTTTCAGAGAGGAGAGAGAGGTATGTTCAGGAAGTTTGGAAAGGAGGAGCAGTCACTCTGTCCCCCCGTCTACTCTGCCTACCAGTTGTGAGTTGTGAGGACATGGGATACATGACAGAAAGTAGGGTATTAAAACATTATTAGTAAGCACTGTGGCAGCCCGATCCATAGATCATGGAAGCACATTTACAAGTAAAGATGGATTAAGGGATGACAGGTAGTAAGTGGAATGAATAGTACAATTGAAAAATTGGGAGCGAGTAAAGCAGACATAAAAAAAACCCTATATAGAGAGGGGGGATGAGAAGAGGGAAAAGTAATAGTTAGTCATTGAATAAATTATGAAGTTATGTACAAATGAAAAAAATCAAACAATGGAAAATCCATGAAAAGGATAGTTTGCTACTCATCATATAACGATGCGCACACGCAAAACGCAACTCGCACACACATGACCACAGTCTCTGGCCATAACACACATTGAAACTCTTGCACTCCAGGAACTAGAGCAAAAAAAGGGGGGGGATGGGGGGGAGAGAGAGAGAGAGAGAGAGAGAGAGAGAGAGAGAGAGAGAGAGAGAGAGAGAGAGAGAGAGAGAGGGGAAGAAGAAGAAGAAGAAGAAGAAGAAGGTCTGCTTACTTCTTACTCCTGCTGTGGACCACCACCTCTATAACAACCTCTAACCCCACCCCCAATAGCTGAAAAACCCTGTCTCGTAGACCTACAACATTTATCCCACACTCCAAAACTTGCTCCCACCACTATACAGAATCCAGATTCTAAACAGACCCGAAAAACTCTTAGCCTCGCAGAAGTATCAGACCTTTCAAAGGCCTCACCTTTTGCCGCAGTGGATGCACTTCTTTGCCGCCAACCCTACCAATCAGATTCAACTAAAGACCCACCTCTGTTTGACTCAGTTTACTCCTCCATCCAACCATGATCCACCCCCACTGCCCCCACATTACCCCCTGTTAACTTTCCAGAATTTCTTTACATCGAACCTTACCTCCCCATCATTCCCCAAATCCCTCAACATGCAAACTCACCATACATCCGCTGATAGATCCACAATCCACCACATAAAAACTGATTCCGACCTTATAATCCTACCTATTGACAAAGACTCCACCTCTGTTGTTACCTGGCAGAAGGACTCCACCAGCTCTCAGAAGGTCTGTGACAGCTGTCAGATTCATCCACCTACAAACACTGCCACTTTGACCCCATTCCAGAATTCCAGCAGGATCTTAGTCTCTCTTTAAATCCTTAGACCCATCCCAGAACCTCTCCCAGAGTCCTTCTCTTTCCTCAACCCTGCACTTGTAAATTCTACATTCTTCCTAAAGCCCTTAAACCCAACCACCCAGGACACCCCATTGTGGTCAGTTACTGTGTCCCCACTGAAAAAATCTCTACTCTCATAGAGCAACACCTTCAGCCCAATACCCGCAACCTACCCTCCTATATAAAAGATACCAGCCAATTCTTCCACAGTTCCTGTTCCTTTACCATATGGCGCCCTTCTCATCACTATTGATGCCACCTCCCTGTACACTAACATTCCTAATGACCATCATCTTATCGCTATTGAACACTACCTTTCCCAATACCCTATGGATTCCAAACCAACCACCTCCTTCCTACCGTATTTACTCGAATCTAAGCCACACCTGAAAAATAAGACTCGAAATCAAGGAAAAAAAAAATTTCCTGGATCGAAGCCGCACCTGAAATTTGAGACTCTAAATTCAAGGGGGGAGAAAAGTTTTAGGCTGCACATCCAAATCGAAACAAAATTGGCCCATTGTAATATGAGACACAATTTAGGTCGAATGAATGACGATACAGTTACAGTAGTTTGGTTCGAGTCGTAAGCTTAGCAGTTAAGCTTTACCAGGTAGCCATTGCTATGCGTCAGGCGCTCCATCCGTATTTATATGGGTACCCTTCCTTTTTCACGTGTTTCATCTGGTTTGAATTGACTGCTTATTTTTCTTTGATCTGATAAGTGCTGTTCTCTTTGTTATAGGTGTTTACGTCAGTCTAAGCTGAAAATGCATTACTGTACAGTGTTATGCATAGTTTGTCGCACTCTGATAATGAGTGTTTACGACCTGTCGCCGCTCGCAGTTTGGATTGCTTTTGTGCACGCTACTGCCGCTTATAATAATAAAAAAAGAGAGGAATTGTTTCATTGGCGAAACAATGGCAAGACAATGATCAACAATAACCAAATGATAGACTGTGTATGACAGATGTTCTGCATGAGAGTAAAATTACTTCTTCTTTGAGGTCATTATCTATAACCAAATACACAGTATGGCTATGGGCACTCGCATGGCACCATCCTGTGCCAATCTATTCATTGGCCATCAAAAGGAATCCATTCTGAACACCCAGAATCCCAAACCCATCATCTGGTTTTCAGATTCATTGATGAGATCTTCGTGACCTGAATCGAGGGTGGGGCTCCCATATCCACATTCCTCCAGAACCTCTACACCTTCTCCATTGTGTGCTTAGCCTGGTCCTTCTTAACCGAACAAGCCATCTTCGTTGATGTTGACCTCCATCTCAAAGAATGCTCAATCAGTACCTCCTCCCATGTTGAACCTACCAACCACTAGCAATACCTCCTCTTCAACTGCCACCCATTCCATGCTAAGAAATCCTTTCCATACAACCTAGCTGCCCGTGGCTGTCACATCGGTAGTTACGATTGGTCCCTCTTGAAATATACCAAGGATCTCTCTGAGGCCTTTACAGCTTGTAATTACTCTCCCAGCCTATTATAAAAGTCCCATCCAGCCACAGAGGAACATTCCTCTTGTGACTCAGTACTGTCCAGAGTGGAGCAACTGAAACATTCCCCACCAGGGTTTCGATTACATGTCATCATGTCCAGAAATGAGAAATGTCCTATCCACTATCCCTCCCACCCCGCCACAGTGGTATTCCATCACCCATCAAACCTGCACTATATCCTTTTCCATCTCAACACAACCCCTGCTCTGAACCCCTTGCCTCATAGACCATATCCCTATAAAAGACATAGGTGAAAGTCCTTTCCCATATATCCTCCCACCACCACCTACTCCAGTCCAATCACAAGCATCACCTGTCCCATTAAAGGCAGGGCTACCTGTGAAACCAGTCATGCTATTTACAAACTAAGGTGCAACCACTGTACTGCATTCTACGATGTTCTTCATTTCAATGATGGTTTCAGAGCCTGTGCCATTTGGATCCTTCCCACCAACACCAGCTTTCCTGAACTGTGCAGGTGGTAACTTTCCCTGCAATATATCCTATGTTCCCGTAACCCTCCTGGCCTCAACTTTTGTTTGTCATTGTCCTTATCCATCTAGCCCTTTCCTGTTCCCATTGCAGGACTATACAACCCTCTATTCCACCAACACACACAGTCTTTTTACTTCTCTCCTTTTGTGCTACCCCCATCTCTCCCATCATCTGTTAACCTCCCGACTGCACCTAGCTGCCCTACTCTCCATCTCATCCTTGCACACTCCCAGCAGCATTTTACTGTTGTTCCCCACCTGTACCCTACTATCCCTCTCCCTCCCCACCTCAGCCTCCTACTTACCACACACAGTTGCCTCTCCTACAATGCGCTGCTGCTCCAGCTTCAGCTCCAGCTGCCAGAGACTGTGTGTGTGTGTGTGTGTGTGTGTGTGTGTTTGACAAAGGCCTTATTGGCCAAAAGCTAACTGTGTGACAGTCTTTTTGTTGTGCCTTTCTGTGACTCAGCATCTCTGCTTTCAGGTGAGTAGCCACTATCCGTCTCATAATATTGATAAATGAAAAAATGAAGGAAAAGGAAAGGGGTGGGATAGGAGGGTGGCTGCTGGGATGCAGAGATGTGATGGAGAGCGAGCACGTTCAGAGCTCAGGGAAATTAATGCTAGATAGGAGAATTCAAGCAGCCTGCCTACATGGTGTAGTAGGCACTCGGGTCCTTTGCTTCATACTATAGGGCATTCTTAACAGTTGGATAGTGGGCTTTCCCAAGATGATTAGATCTTCTGTTTCCTTTCATGTGCTCAGGCAGTTTGGTAGTGGTCAACTCTGTGTAGAAAGCAGTTTAGGGAACTTGTTGTGAGTTTATTTATGAAATTACTTTTCTGCTAACAGGTAAAATTTTTTGCATTATGCGGCACATTTTGGGGAAAGATTTCCATTTCAGGTTTTTGTTCTGTTTGGTATCCCGTGTGTAAAATTTTTGATGTGTGAGGTGCTGCTTGGTTGTGTTGTCTTTGCTATGTTACTTAAATCACATGCAATTTTTAATTGGTGGTTGACCTTACACAGAGTTAACAGAGTTACAAAGATGTTTTTATGTGTAGTCAACAGAAGTAAGGCTATAAGTATCATACGTAGTATGTTTACTACACAATGGTACTTATTTCTCTGAACACTATTTTTATTTAAGTGTACTGTCGACCATAGCACCTGAAGTAGTTCACTGTATTTTGTTAGGCTATTACTCCTGGAAGACAGAGTATCATTAATAAATCAATTAGCAACAGCCAAGTGAAGGTATCTAGAATAAATCTCTCCCTGTGGAGCAGTGTGTGCACTTTTGTGGAACTACCTGACAAATTAAAACAGTGTTAATTGTGCAAACTACTATAGTTAGAAATTTCTGTGTGATATCCTCTTTTCCAAGACTGATATTCCAGCAAGGTGTGAAGGAGACATGTAAAATTTGGAATGCAGAAGAGAGGTTCAAGCAAACATAAGCTGTTAATTTTGTCTTGATAGCTTAGCTGGTAAAATAATAGTTCATGAAAGGCAAGGACTCAGATTGGAATTTGATCTGGCACAAAGTTTTAACTTATCGGGAAGTTAATTTCTTTCCCTCTTTTTGCAGTTTGGCTTCCTAAAAATTCCTTTTCTCTTTTTCCAATCTAGATTGTTCTGCTAGCAACATTGTATATAGTTGTCAGAAAGTAAGAGTAGCAACCATTTCACAGAGGTTTATTTGAACACCAGTGTGTCTTCTGTTGCAAGTGTTGTGCTTTTGTCTTTCTCCAGCGTGAGACTACCAGTAAATCCCTGTTTCTTTGATGAATCAAACTCCGTTGAATAAGACAGCTTGAGACATCTGATTAGTTTAAAAATTAACTGATGTGTTAAATATTTGACTTTAAGCTTGTGCATGAGAAGTAGTGTAGAAAAGGTTTGGAAGTAGTGTAGAAAAGGTTTGAAATAATGCTTAAAATTTGTCAGAAGTTGCTAAGTGCTCTCATTGTGCAACACTGGATTAATATATTCTGAGTGCATGTCATTCTAAGCAATAACAAGTTTCTCACACATTTCAATATTCATAACAATCAAACAATGGCAAATCCTGGATGGAATGTAACAATACGAGAGAAGGAAAGTTGCTTCTCACAATATAGTGTAGATGCTGAGTCGCAAAGGGCACAATAAAAAAAGTTCACACAATCATAGCCTTCGGCTATTAAGGCCTTTGTCAGCAGCAGTACACACACACACACACACACACACACACACACACACACACACACACACACACACACACACAAATTGCACACATGTCTGCAGTCTCAGAGAGCTGAAACTACACTGTGAGCAGCAGCACCAGTGCATGATGGGAGTGGCGACTGGGTGGGGGTAAGGAGGAGGCTGGGGCGGGGAGGGGGAGGGATAGTATGGTGGGAGTGGCGGACAGTGAAGTGTTGCAGTTTAGACGGAGGGCAGGAGAGAAGGTGCGGAGGGGCAGGGGGTAAGTAGCGGAAAGGAGAGAAATAAAAATAAATTAAAAGACTGGGTGTGGCGGTGAAATGACGGCTTTGTAGTGCTGGGATGGGAACAGGGATGGGGTTGGATGGGTGAGGACAGTGGCTAACGAATGTTGAGACCAGGAGGGTTACGGGAATGTAGGATGTATTGCAGGGAAGGATCCATATGGCACAGGCTGTGAAGCAGTCATTGAGATGAGGGGTATCTTGTTTGGCAGCGTGTTCAGCTACAGGGTGGCGCACATGTTTTTGGCCACAGTTTGTCGGTGGCCATTCATGCGGACAGACAGCTTGTTGGTTGTCATGCCTACATGTGGTTGCAGCTTAGCTTGTAAATCACAGGACTGGTTTCACAGGTAGCCGTGCCTTTGATGGGATAGGTGATGTTAGTGACCGTACTGGAGTAGGAGGTGGTAGGAGGATGTGTGGAACAGGTCTTGCATCTAGGTCTATTACAGGGATACGAGCCATGAGGTAAGGGATAGGGAGGAGGGGTTGTGTAAGGATGGACGAGTATATTGTGTAGGTTCGGTGGATGGTGGAAGAATGGGAAGGATAGTGGGTAGGACATTTCTCATTTGAGGGCACGACGAGAGGTAATCGAAACCCTGGCGGAGAATGTAATTCAGTTGCTCCAGTCCCGGATGGTACTGAGTTACGAGGAGAGTGCTCCTCTGTGGCCGGACTGTGGGACTTTGGGAGATGGTGGGAGATTGTAAAGATAAGGCACATTGTTTTTGTACAAGGATGGGAGGATAATTAGGGTCAGTGAAGGCTTCAGTGAGACCCTCGGTGTATTTAGAGAGGGACTGCTTGTTACTGCAGATGCAATGATCACGGTTGGCTAGGCTGTACGGAAGGGACTTCTTGGTATGAAATGGGTGGCAGCAGCTGAAGTGGAGATATTGCTGGTGGTTAGTAGGTTTGATATCGGTGGAGGTACTGATGTAGCTATCTCTGAGGTGGAGTTCAACGTCTAGGAAGGTGGCTTGTTGGGTGAAGCAAATGGGGGAGAAGTTGTTGAGGTTCTGGAGGAGTGTGAATAAGGTGTCCTCACCTTCAATCCAGATAGCAAAGATGTCGTCAATGAATGTGAACCAGATGAGGGGTTTAGGATTCTGGGTTTTAAGGAAGGATTCCTCTCGATGGCCATGAATAGGTTAGCATAGGATGGTGCCATGCGGGTGCCCACAGCTGCACTGCGGATTTCTTTGTAGGTAATGCCTTCAAAGGAGAAGTAATTGTGGGCGAGGATATAGTTGTTAATGGAGACCAGGAAGGAGGTTGTTGGTTTGGAATCAATAGGACGTCTGGAAAGGTAGTGTTCGATAGCAGTAAGGCCATGGACATTAGCAATGTTAGTAATACAGGGAGGTGGCATCAATAGTGACGAGCAGGGCACCGTGTGGTAAAGGGAAAGGATTTGTGGAGTCGGTCGAGGAAATGGTTGGTATCTTTTATATAGAAGGATAGGTTCCGGTACTAGGTTGAAGGTGTTGGTCTACAAGAGCAGAGATTCTCTGTGGGGGCACAGTAACTGGCCACAAAGGGTGTCCTGGGTGGTTGGGTTTATGGACTAAGGAATCATGTAGAAGGTGGGAGTGTGGGGAGTGGTAGGGGTAAGTAGAGAGATGGAATCTGGGGAGAGGTTCTGGGATGGGCCTAAGGATTTGAGTAGTGACCGGAGATCCTGCTGGATTGCTGGAATGGGATCACTGTGGCATGGTTTATAGGTGGAAGTATCTAACAGCTGACGGAGTCCTTCTGCCACGTAATCCTTGCGGTTCAAAACTACGGTGGTGGAGCCTTTGTCTGCAGGTAGGATTATGAGATCGGGATCAGTTTTTAGATGCTGAACTGCAGTTCTTTCTGCGGATGTAAGGTTAGTATGCATGTTGAGGGATTTGGGGAATGATGGTGAGGCAAGGTTTGAGGATAAGAAATTCTGGAAAGTTAACAGCGGGTGGTTTGGAGGCAGTGGAGGTGGATCACGGTTGGGTGGAGGAGTGAACGAGTTAGGCAAGGTTCAATATTGGTCTTTGGTTGAGTCTGATTGGTCGGCTTGGTGGCGAAAAAGTGTTTCCACTGTAGGGACTGCGAGAAGGAAAGAAGGTCTTTAACTAGTCCTGTGTGGTTGAATTTGGGAGTGGGGCAAAAGGTGAGGCCTTAGGAAAGGCCTGATATTTCTGTGGGGCTAAGGCTTGTGGAGGAAAGATTCATGACTGTTGCAGGTCTGTTTAGGTTTTGAGTTCTGTGTGATGGTGGGAGGGAGTTTTGGAGGGTGGGGTAAGTGTAGTAGGTCTGCGAGACAGGGTTTGTCAGCTATGAGGGGGCGTGGGGGAGGTTTGGAGGTTGTTGTAGAAGTGGTGGACAGCGGCACTCTGAGGTGGGAGTTGGGTGTGAGCAGGATGGAGAGCTTTTTGAGGTTACTTTGTGCATGTTGCTTAAGTTCCTGCAGGGCAAGAGTTTCAATGTGTGTTATGAGTTCCAGGAATTAGAAGAATTTTGCGGATGGAGAGAAGGTACTGCAGGAGGATTGGGCTTGGTTGATATGGTTTTGCAGGTCTATGTTGGCGAGGGCTAAGGATTGGCGGAATCTGAACAGGTGGAGGTCATTGTGGACGGAGGGGTGGGAACCAGTCATGGGTAATTTGATGGTAAGGCCATTAGGGGGGGATTTCATGAGCCAAGCAACAACGCAGGGACAGTATGTGGGACTGGAATCTGGCTCGGGATAAGGAAACTTTTCTGTATTGATGCAGATTGAAGGAGCAAGGAGCAATGATGATGCAAAAATGCAAAAAAATACATAAGAAAGTAGAATTACGTCCAAATAATTACGCAAAAATACACCCAAATACGTGTGAAAAGTACGAAATGGATCCAGAAGGGGAAAAAAGAAATGAAATCTGAGGAAGAGGACGATAGTGAAAGGCGAAAACTCACTAAAGTTGGCGAGAAGTCACAAAGGTCAGAGTAGAGAATTCTCTCCTTTCTGCTACTTACCCCATCCCCCTCCGCACCTTCTCTCCTGCCCTCTGTCTAAACTAGAAGAGCTCACTGTCTGCCACTCCCACCATACCATACCTCCCCCTCCCCGCCTCAGACTCCTCCTTACCCCCACCCAGTCACCACTACCATCTAGTACTTTTGCTGCTGCTCGCAGTGTAGTTCCAGCTTTCTGAGACTGGAGACATGTGTGCAAGTTGTGCTCGTGTGTGTGTGTGTGTGTGTGTGTGTGTGTGTGTGTGTGTGCGTGTGTGTGTCTGTGTCTGTGTCTGTGTCTGTGTCTGTCTACTGCTGAGAAAGGCCTTAATGGCTGTTAGCAATGATTTTGTGAATCTTTTTATTGTGCCTAATGCGACCCAGCATTTCCACTATATGGCGAGTAGCAACTTTCCTTCTCTCGTACTGTTACATTCCATCCTGGATTTTCCATTGTTTTATATTTGCCTGACAGCTTTTCTTCGATTCTAACCCTGTGCTGTTTTCCTTTGTAACTACTTTGTTTTGCATCGCTATACTCAGTGTCCATCCTTCTTTCTTTTCTTTCCTGTGTTTCTTTTGTTGCCTTACGAATCGCAGTGCACACTCTACTTATGAGCCACACTGTATCAACGGCCTCGGCCGCATGCAACTGACAGCCTCAAGGCCACACTGATTGTTGGTGCAGCATCTTATGTCCCACATTACTCCCGCCAATATAATTAAGCCTATACCTACAAACTGATAAAGCTCCCTGTATTATTTCCCATATTTTTGCGTGTTATCTCACACACTTTTCCGGTAATGAAATTATGTGTGACGAGGGCCTCCTGTCGGGTAGACCGTGCCACACAATCTTACATCTCTAACTACGAACCCCTCCCCAGTCCTCACACTTTCTCCGTTTTATCCCTGTTCGCACCCACTAAATCCAGCTCATCCAATCACATCTGCCGTCCCCCTTCTCTATGCTTATCCACCCTCAAACCTGGTACCCACAGCAATTATCATATATTTATTATTGATTAGTTATTCTCTACTTTGACCTTTGTACTTCTCGCCAATTTTAGAGAGTTTTGGCCTTCCACTATTGTCTTCTTCCTCAGATTTCATTTCTTTTTCTCCCTTATGCATCCCTTTCGTACATTTCACATGTATTTGGGTGTATTTTTGCGTAATTTTTCGGATGTAACTCTACTTTCTTACATATTTTTTTGCATTTTTGCACCACCGTTGATCCTTGCTCCTTCCATCTGCATCAATACAGAAAAGTTTCCTT
Source organism: Schistocerca gregaria (assembly GCF_023897955.1). Taxonomy (NCBI): domain Eukaryota; kingdom Metazoa; phylum Arthropoda; class Insecta; order Orthoptera; family Acrididae; genus Schistocerca; species Schistocerca gregaria. The sequence goes on from NC_064923.1 coordinate 762,892,985, forward strand.
ATCCCCAGCCAGATCCCAGTCCCACATACTATCCGTACGTTGTTGCTGTGTGTTCTACAATGACAAAATTTTGCAGGTTCATTTAGTGACATGTATAGATACTGTGTGCAAAGTGTGTTGTGAACAGAGTTAGTAATAGAGAATTAGTAAATTAAAATGTCATGCCTGTTGTTGAAGTTTCAATGCACACGTTTTTCAAGCAGAAGCTAGTGTTCCATCGTTCAATTGTCTATGACGTCATACTCGTGAAGTGTGTCGTACAGTGATGTAATTTTGCAAGCACATTCACTGGTATAAGTGGATACTGTCCGTAAACTGTTACAAATAGAGTGAATAGTAAAGAAGTAATAAATTAAAACATCATCTGTGATGCTAAATGTGACTGTATGTACAGCAAAAATATAGTAAGTGATAAACTTTTTTCCTTTCATCATTTTGTGTTTTGGGGTGTGGGAAGGGGTTTGGGGGCAGCTTGAAAAAATAATGGTTTGAAATGTGTAAAGTTTGTTGGCGTTTGCAAAGTGCTCTTATTCTCAAATAATGTACGAATAAAGTCTAGGTGTTTGTGCCCTGTTAGATATGCTGAGTCAAGACAAACACACAGTTCCTAATTGTGTAGTTGTCTTGTTGCATTAAACTTTTAGCATGAGGTTATACCTTTTAATGAGTAGATTATGACAGCTTTTAAATATTGAAAATAAAGTTTTTGTTGCCTCTGGAAGCCATTAGATAGGCAACTGCATCTGGTACCCGGGTTCCGGCATAGTCTCTTGGTAATGTAGATACTCATTTGACCATTTACATGTGTGTTCTTAAAATTTAAAGATGAATTTTAATGGTACTGTGTCTTGATTTTTTTAAAAGAAAGCATTCCCAGTGGTGCATATGCATACATGCTCATTTGATTGATGTTACATATTTGTTATGGTTTTTTCCTGTTGGGCTGAGAATGGAAATCTGGGAGGAACTGTTGGTAGTAGAGTAGATGTTCCTATTTCATTCAACTAGGTAGTACATGACAATCGTCTTACGAACTGTAGTCAGTTTTGCTATCCAATAATGTAATATCACAGTCTTGGTCACTGTCCGAGGTGTTAAATTCAGTCTCATGCTTTCTATTAAGATTCATTTTTCAAATGCCATAAATAATTATGCAAGACTGGATACCCTACTTCTATCAGTTGTATAGAACATGGGTACAATAAGGTTATCTTTAGTGCCAAGAACCACAAATACTTGCTGCCAGCTGCCAAGTGAGAAATATAACATTTTAGGGTATTTCTTAGTAGAGTACTCAGTTATTGGCATGAATCAATAATATTAATTTATTAATGCTCAACTGGTTTACTGCCTGTAATGTGGCTGTAGTGCTGCTTGCTGCCATCTCGTGTAAGAAACATGAATGTAGGGCCCTTGATAATAGGCATGTTGAGATCTGCAGTCACCAGGAAAGTGCTCAAAAAATTCCACAGCTCTATTTGCTTTCTGCTAACATGCTATCACAGCACTGTTGTAGTACAGTGGTCATGATTGTATCAGTAGAAACAAAAGTGACTGCGAATGAAGTATCAAAAGGTGCATCAGGTAAAGGCAACTACTTGAACAGGTCAGGTTCATTCAGGGAAAATGGAGTCATTCTCTCTTGAGCATATACAGAGCACTCTGTAGAGATATTTGGCTTCTGGGTTCAACAAGAGGCCCTGTCAGCATGCTGTGCTTGTATTGCATCACATTTCATTACATCACACTTTAACAGGTGCTATATTACATTCAAGCAGCAGGTTAAAGGCTTAATTTACTATCTAATCCGCTCCTGTTTTTACAGATGATTAAACAAATGCGGCACAACCCTTGAGATTTTGTGAAATGTGAAAACTGTTTCTGAAATTATATGTCAATAGACTATTGTGTGTTGTCAGAATAGCTGGCATATGCAAGCTTTTTGTAACTGGTTAGCCAGCCATACTTTGCTGAGATTTTTTTGTCTTCGTATTTCTGTCAAGGTTTTAGAATAGACTATTTTGTAGTTTTACTTTATTTATAATAGCTATGATTGTGCAAGTGAATGTGAGTAAATAATCACATTTATTTTGCATTAATTTAGTGACAACTTTTTGAGTGCTATAGATCCAGCAGCGAACACTTAACAAACCTAGCTGTGAGAAGCTTCATTGTTCATAAATTATACCAAACTTGTAGTTTACTGAGAATGGGTTAGGGATTACTCCAGGAAAATGAAAGCCCACTTCTGACAGAAAAAAAACTCTTGAAGTGTTTGGCTCCTCCATGAAGAAGAGCTACATATAGGAAAGTGAATGTTGGTAGGTCTTCCAAATTTGGTGAGGACTGGAGCCTGGTAATCTTCATTAACAGATTGTATATTTTGTGCAGCTTGCATGCTTCATTTGTTAATTTCTTGCACATACATGTCCGGACTTAATGTAACATAATTGTGCTCTTTCTTTTTTTTCTCCCAGATGTAAAAAGTCTGGCAAGAAGTACTGCTCTTATGCCCTATCAACAAAGATATAAAACCGATACTCTTTTTCCTGGCAACCATGCATCACAGCTAACTTTTAGTAGTAGTATCTAAGTGTATTACCTGTAACTACAGTTCTTTAATGGGATTGTAAAAGAATGATTAATGGCAGAGCTCTGTTTCCTAATAATAAAATTGTTGATTTCATAATTTTCTTCATCTGTAGAAAGTACACATTCATTTTTAGTGTAATTGTACACGGAAGTGAAATGTGGGCAATAAGCAGTTCAGACAAGAAGAGAATAGAAGCTTTTGAAAAGTGTACTGCAGAAAAAACACTGTAGATTAGATCAGATCAGATCAGTAGATTCCATAACCACTGAGGAGGTACTGAAACAAATTGGGGAGAAAAGAAATGTATGGCCCACGTGCCATGGCCATGGACTAAAAAAAGGCATAGATTAATTAACCGAAAGCTCAGGTTGGAATATTAGCAATATTATGAAAAGCATAGATTGGTACTTGCTGTAAAGATGACGAATTGAGTTGCAGGCGCGCGCGCCCACTCACACACACACACACACACACACACACACACACACACACACACACACAGAGAGAGAGAGAGAGAGAGAGAGAGAGAGAGAGAGAGAGACTCAATGGCTCTCTCTGAATATAAGCAGCAGTCTCAAAAGAAATGTTACAGTGGAAGGGGAAAGGATAGCAGGGTACAGATTAGAGGAGAGAAAAGCATTTTCTGGTAGAGTGTGAACTGGATGGTAGCAGGACAAGGCTGCCAGGCACAGCATTGGAAGGTTGTGGGGATAGGGAATTCCTTACCTCCAATTCGCTCTCACTGTCCTTTCTACAGCTCCCTTCCTAAGAACACCTTCCTTTCAGCTGAAGAAAGGACAGCCATACACAGCCTCAAAAACAGGTCCTGATGAAATTGTCTTACCTGCAGACAAAGGTTCCACCACTGTCATTATGAATCAAAGTGACTACCTGACAAAAGCCTCTGCCGATTATCTGACTCCATCTATAAACTCTGCCTTAGTGATCTGATCCCAGAACAGCAATACACCCTCCAATTCTTGCTTAAAGTCTTAGGTCCTTCCCAGAACCTGTCCCCTGAATCAATTTCCTCCTCACCCCTATGGTGCCCTGCACATCTACATCTAGACCTTGCAAACCACTCTGAAATGAACTGTGGAGGATATATGCCATTGTACCACTTACTAGTCATGTTCCTGATTGAGATATCGCACTGCTAATTTTTCATTTACTTTACTGAACTTTCTGCTTGCTTTAGTTGTTGTTTGTACTTTGGTAATCATTATTCGCACAGCAGCACATCATCATCACTGATACCAGTTTCAATGTGGACATCCTCACAGATGTCAGGTCTGTTTGTTGCCATTAGATTCAATAGATTTCCATCATGAGTGGGGTTCCTAACCGTCTATTCTAGGTAGTTTTCAGAGAAGACATTTAGTAATGTTTCACAGATGCTTACCATGCCTACCACTAACAACACTGCAGTTTTCCCAATTAATTGTTGGATTATTAAAGTCTCCACCAATGATTACAATATGATTAGGGAACTGAGTGAACTGAGGTTTTCTCTGCAGTTTCTGGTTGTATCAGGAGATAAGTTTGGTGGATGATGGAAGGACACTGTCACCATTTTATGACCACTACCGTTACTGAGTCTTTCCCAAGCAGTCTCACATGCAACTTCAATTTCTCTCTCAGTGGATTTTAGTTTGTCAATTGTGACAAATACACCATCTCCATTTCCAATTTTCCTATGTACTATTAAATTTCCCCCAAAAATCTCAATGCTATCAATTTCAGGTTTCATCGAGCTTTCTGTACATGGTATTTTGTGAGCTTCAGTGCTTTTCAAGAGCACTTCAAACTCTGGCACTTTGTTGTGAATACTTTAGCTGATAACTACTAGAATTTTAATCTTTTCACCTGTGAAAGCCATTTCTTTTTATCTTACACTGATACTTCTGGGTTTCTTACAGCTATCATTATCTGGACTGGATGATGAGTCACGTAATCTTAAAAAAAAAGTCGTGTGTGCACCCCACACAGTCAGCTATGTGTACACTTCTTAGCCCTATGGCGCAAGTCGAGGAAGTTACTGCCCCAGCTTGTGACAGAACTTTCGAAGTCTCTGGTTCAGTTCCTCAGCTTGACTCGGAACCAAAGGGCCACGATCAGTTTTGGAGACAATGCTGCAGATTGTGAACTTCGTGGAAACTCCATGCTCAAGGCTGGTTTTCTCAAACTTCTTGCAAGTCGCTGAAATGACCCAAAAATGACATCGGAGCGCAGACGACATGTGCCACAACCTGCAGTTGGTTGTTGTTCCCTCAGTAGCTGCTGGAATAGCCTCTTCAACATGTTGAATGAAGCCCCAGACATACACAATGAGTGTACCTGGTGTCTTTTCGTGTCCCCAGCTGCCATTTCGCTGTGTGTTTCCATCATTTGCCATATGTTTGAACTGCTGATGATTAATGGACCGCTGCCCCTTTGCATTTCCGTCCTCCTGACACCAGACAAAACAGGTTTTCCCAAAACAGGTGAAGTGAGTCCCACTGGCTCAGTTTCAGTGGAAGACAGCACCCCCTGAAAGACAGCACATCCTGAGTCCTCCCTAATCCCTATCCATCCTGTACAGGATGTCTGTATCTACCATTGATACGCCACTCGCAGTCAAGTGGATGAGTAATGACAGATCTTGTACTTCTTGCATCCACAGGAGGGGTTAGTATTTGAGGTACCTTTGGTACAGGTATCACAGGTACAAGGCTCTTGAGAGCTCTTCCGACACACCGATTCACAGCAGCTGCAAATCGTGTGACAGTACTCACTGCAATTTATAGCTGATTCCGAACAGCATTCACAGTGGGGCTGCATTTTGACTGGTGCAATGTATTACAGAACAGTGAACAAATCATTTAAACTAAACCTACTGATTATCATTTAATCTGTATAGTTAAAAAATTACTAATTCTGTAAAGGAATTGAAATAAATACACAAAATAAGATTTCTGTTAAGGCAACAAAGAAACTTGTGCTGAAAATTACTAGTTTCCTAAAACTTTTTGGGGTTAATTATAGTTGTTATGAAACTTGAAAATAGAGTTAATTTATGATGAGTGTAGGGTATACTCCTCTTTAAGGGGAAGTTAGATGTAACACAGTATGTTAATTACAATATCTGATACTGTAACTAAATCATAAACACCAGTTTACTACAAATCAGATATGCACAGGACAGTGGTAACTTACGAAAGTTCTCAAAAATGCATGTTTGGTTGCTTGTGTATGCAATGAAATTTGGGTTGATCTATTCTTCCGCAGCTAACCTGTCACAAGTGTATCCTACCCCATCAGATGCTAGGGTATATGTGAAAGCAGCCATGTCATACATGAGCTCTGCTGCAATAATTGTACAACTACTTATATTGGTATGACTACCAACCGGTTGTCCACAAGGAAGAAAGGCCATTGCCAAACTGTGGCCAAGAGCAAATGGACCACCTGTGGCACAATTTGCAGCTGAACATAATATGCTTGATTTCCCAGCTTTTCTTAACTGTGCAGATAGGAATCACCCTTAAAAGACATTCTCTGCTCCCAAAATTATCCTGGCTTCAAGCTACAATGACCTATTCTCCCCACACCCTTCACCCAACAGTTTCTGCCCCTCTGTCCTATCACTTCCTCCCAATTTGTTCATATCCCTCACCCTCATTGTGTGTCACTCCCTCCCAGCAGACTCACTGATCTTTTCCCCTTTCTTGTTCCTCTACTTCCCCCTCTCCCACAGCCTCCATACATTGTTTGTGACTTTCTTGTCCTGCTGCTGTCTGGTCCCTACCCACTTTGCTATACAGCACTCTTCTCTCTCCCCACCTGTACCCTGCTATTCCTCCCCCTTCACCGCTCCACTCTGGTTCGCTGCTTTTGTTCAATGCAAGAGTTGCATTCTGGGTGCAGTGGCCAGAGATAGTGGTCAGGTGTGTGTGTGTGTGTGTGTGTGTGTGTGTGTGTGTGTGTGTTGTTGTTGTTTTGTTTTTGGCCAAAAACCCTATGTGGAACAGTCTTTTTTATTGTACCTGCACCTGCCCGCAACTCAATGTGCCCTCTTTAAGAAGGGATAGATTGATAGGAAACATTCTGAGGCATCGAGGGATTGTTGTTTTGGTATCGGTGGGAAGTGTGGTGAGCAAAAATTGCAGAGGGAGACCGAGGCTTGAATACAGGAAGTGGGTTCAAACAAATGTGGGTTGCAGTAGTTATGCAGAGATGAAGAGGCTTGCACTGGATAGACCAGCATAGAGAGCTGCCTCAAACCAGTCTTCAGACTGAAGACTACAACAATATTTCATTTTACTGCTTAAAGGTATGTGCTGGTTGACACTAGTTACACAAGTTTTATTACACTGTACTGGAGCCAGTTTAAAATTAATTAAAATTTTAATGTTGATGTTTGGAGGCTGCATGGATGAATATCTGTCTGTGTATCCATAACTTTAAAACAAGCAGCCTTGTCTATATATACAAATAAAAATGTCATTTAACAATCATATGAAGGCCACAAGGCACCTTGAATACAAAATACTTCTTTAAACATTTATATACATGTTTTCCTCTGCTTGCTGATTGTTTTCAGTGTAGTTATTAGAAGTATTATGTATTTGGACCTGTTTGCTGCCTTGTTTTAGACTATTATTGATTTACTGAAGTATTTTTATTGATAGTTTAGGGATAATTGTGGCTTTTATGTTTCACAGTCCCTGCTATTGTTTATGTAGTCATTAAACTTCCATTAACTTTGTATGCCATTATGTCAAATTAATCTTTCACATTTTTTTTTAATTCATTGTCTTCACCATTATACATCTCTTTTTTTTAAAAAAATTTCTAGTTAGTGATAATTTAGTGTGTTATTAATGTTTCAGCCTTTTCCACTGTTTGCATTTTTAAACTTTTGATGTGATTTTAAAATCATAACTCATGACCACCACATTTTCTCCTCCCTAGCCTTCCAAATATATATTACACTACCCTACCCAATCTTGTGCTTCCTCTCCACCTTACCATTACCCTTGCCCTTTGCCTTGTAAAACCTACCCTCAACTGCTTCCTTTTGCCATATGTTCCCTTCTAACCCCACCCCTTTTCCTCCTCCTCCTCCTCCTCCTCCTCCTCCTCCTCCGTTCCCCCGTCTTTTGTCTTCTCCTCCTCTTTCATTCTTCTCTTATCCTGTTTCTTCCTGTGCTTTGTTCATGTTCTTAGAACAAGGCAACTGACTTTTGTTTACGAGCTAAGATAAACCATGTTGGTTGCCCAAGGGCTGTGTTATAAGAGATTTATATTGGCTAGCAAATAATAGAACAGATAGTCATTTACTTTGCAAAAATCTGTGGAAACTTGTTACGTAATTTTTACTGTAATAATACTTCTTTTTTTCATGTCCTCCTCCTCTCCTCATCCTCCTACTTTTACTTCCTCTGTTAGACATTGTTTTGTTTTCTCTTAATACATTCTATTACACCATTGTATAAATCAGTTTGTTCATCCTTTTTTTAGGGGTTGGGGGCTGATTCACAAATCTGCCAATGCAGTATGTTAATAGCAAATACAGTTATTAACTGCAAAGCTATCTCCTTCAAGCATTGTCATTGTTGTTTGGTACATATTGCACAGACTGATTACACTTTTCCACCAAAGAGGCATCATTACAGAATTGAGTTCTATATTTATTCAGTTGTTGTTTCCTAATTTAGCATCAGTAATTATCCCCAGATATTCATCATTTGGATTCACAAATACTACACTGCCTGGGCATAAATGATTAAAAAGGAGGAAACTTTAAAATTTTGCGTGTGTTGGGAATTTAGGGATACTCAGTTTTATTGTGTAATAAAATCAGATTTTCAGACCTGTATAATATTGTGCTGTAAATTTCTAAACAGTGAATAACATGAAACTTTGAGAGGTTAACCACTTCTCTTCATGTATCTCTTATATTCGCTCAAATTATTTTACACTTGGCAATTGATTTAATGTCACTCTACCTTTGTTTGATGTTTCTGTTTCAAAGTTAGGCTACAAATATTTTTTGCTCAGTTGTCTTTGATTCTGGTTAAAATTTTTGTCCAGTTTGAGACCTAAGAACATTGTGGCTCAGAATTATTCATACTTTCTGTGCAAGTTGTCCACTGTTTAGGTGGCAGGACCACCAGTCTTCTCAAAAGTGTAGGAGAGATAGTAGCTAAGTGAGCCACGGTGAGCTTTGAAATATTCATGTTTAACTTGGATGTACAGATGTGGCAGTGAATGCCAGATTTGTAATGTCCATTCAGTTTTCACATCTCTACCAGATTTCATGTTAAAAGCCCAATTACGACATACAAAGTGTGTGAGGTGTCATATTATATTTAGTATCTAATTAAATGTTTTTTTTTGTGTATTTCAGTTTGCCAGTCGCAGGAAACTACACGGCAGACAAACCAAGAAAATCTTGCACAGAGCTCTAAAAATAAGTCCAGTGTTAATGGCAAGGCTACTTCCAGTAACAATAAAACAGGTGGTACTAACAATAATGTTAATAAAAATTCAGCAAACAACAGTTTGAACAGTAAAAATAGCACAGGCCAGAACAGCAATAGCAAAATCAGCAGTAACAGTGGCAACAGTAACAGCAACAGTACTAGCTCAAGTGGAAAGAAGAAGAAAAACAAAGGAAACGGTAACTCGAATGGCACAGGTCGAAACAACACTTCTAGTAATCGGGCTGCGGATACAGTTTCTAAAAATGTTCCAGACAAAACATCTGGAAGTTCATCTGAAAACACATGTAAAAACACATCTAAAAATATTGCATCTTCTGTCGCACTTATTGCTGGTGATAATAGTTGTTCTGATAGATTTTCTTGGGATAATTGTTCTGTTGATACTTCACCAACTGTGAACATTTCTCGCACTGCAAGTAAGACTGTGAGGTCAGACCAGACTGTTTCAAATTCAGCAACTAATAATGACAATGGATCACAGTCCTTCAGTCTTGAAAACCTTAAGCTGCCACCTGGCATTACTATCACTAAGGTTGATGGACCAGTTATTGCTATTCAACGAAAGACTGGCCAGAAGATGAGTGAAAATGTTCCCAATTCTGTGGCTGGACATTCACCACCAGCGACCTCTACAATAGTAGCAGCTCCATTATCAGGAAATGGAGCTGTTGGCCATAACCGTCTCGGCACTTATGGTCAAGGAGTCACAGGCTCCAATGTTATTGTTGTTGATACAGGCCGTATGAAAGATGATATGGAAGTTAGCACCACCATTGTTGGCAGCACATCGTCAAAAGGTATGAGCCACAAACATTTTAAATCTAGTTGCATCCAATACTTTATATGTAATCACTTCTGCTATAATTTAAGACTGTGGTCAAATGTAAACAGATACTGTGCTCTTTGTTTTCACTTTCATTAACTAACTGAACTTTCAGATATTTTTTTGTGGGTCCCACTGTGAATGAGAAAAGATTGGGGAAGTCAAAAGACACTGTTGTTATATAAATTGCTGGCTCCCAATAATGTTGGACTGCTTGTGTGATATTAATTGAGGAAATTTTTCTTAATTTATATCTGCAAGAAATAGTTAAAACTAAACAGTAGGTCACAGTAGTTGTGGCAAAGAATAGAACAAAACTATTTTTGTTTTGTTATTGACTAGAAAGAAAAACTCTGTAAATCTATGCTGTAACAGTGTTGACAGGAGAGGGAGGAATAAGTGGGGCGGGAATAGGTTACCCCCGTGTACTAAAGCCCTTCATGTACCTCTCCCTCTGTGAACAGTACAGTGGTTACAATATGTCATATGGATTTGTGTTTACTTTTATAGTAGATCAGATTATTTTTGTGGTGTGGAAGTGTGTTGCAGAGTTAGGGCATGTGTTTCACCCCGAACAATGAGGCAGGTAGTTGCCGTGAAACTGCTGGTGGAGTACTTAGGTATTGTAGCTGATATACTTGCAGGAAAAGAGCATGTTATTTATGAACAAATAAAGCAACAGTTGACAGAATAGGATGCTCTAACATCAGAGGTTACTACATTTTCACATGAAGTGGTACGAGATGGAAGAGACATCAGATGAAGAAAATTAAGTGTCATGGCAATGAGGGACAAAGCAGTGTCACCAGAGGTGGATTTCCAGGGTCACCTGTGGATTTCCAAGGAATCAGCAGTTCATCTTATCAGCCATCACCTATGAGAAACGAATCAAGTTTCCAGAAGGATATCTGGCTGATGCATACAAGATATGGACAAAACAACCAAAGGAAAAGCTGGAAATGTTGATCCTCCCCATATGTGTCATCCTGGATTAGCGTGATGTGACACTGTGCTGAAAATTACAACAGTGTTGGCACAGAAAAGGAAAATAAAGAGCAAGACTGTGTTACAAAACTTTGAAAACAGGCTGAAACATTATTCGTCAAACTCAAAAATTCTCCAGGATGTGATAAATTGTGAATTACTGTATATGATCATTTTATAGCATAGAGACAGGAAGACACAATAATACATGACCACACATTGGGACTGTGGACACTGAAAATAAAGACAGGAAGTGACCCTCCCAATTCACTGCAGTTCAAAGCTACCAACTTGGGGGTAAATAAATTTAAATGTAGGAACAAAATTATCTGTCACAAAATAACCCACAAAGTTAGCAATCGGTTGGTTGAAGGTGTACAGACATTCAACAAAAAGCTTATCAGTTTGGAGAGAAATCAAGTCTCTCATTAAGGAAAAAGTCTGTGACCAGCTCAAGTAATTAATGCTTACCAATGGATATTTGATGAAGAGTTACAATCTGGATGGACTCTTGCAGTGAAGGGAAGTAAGCATGTCTGTGTTGCAGTTGGATCCATAGCGGCAAACACACACTCTTATATAATGATGCCTGGGATTGTGATGGATGGGGTGCTGCTACCTGAATTGTATGTCCTTGTATCGGAGTTGACTGGCCATTTTCCTGCAAATATAAATGTACTGAATACGCTAATAAGATGAAGAGAGATTTAAAAGTTTTTCTAAAACAAGTAATGTAGCCAGATATAACGGGAAAAACTGAAGCCTTTCTCGTAGTTGACTCCTGGACAGCCAGTAGATATGATGAACTATACAACTCTACAGTTCCTAAAGTCATTGAACTCGTCAAGAAACTCATTCTAGCAAAGTGCACAGGCACTGTACCACCTGCCGATGTTTTCTTCTTCTGTGCATACAAAAATTTTGCGAAATTTATCGCAGATACAGTTATGCTATATTTTGACAATGACATTAAATGTGACATAGGGAACGCTACTTATGCCTTCAGTCATTTGTGTATTTCCAGTTTTCGGTAGCACGATTCTGCAACTTAATCAAATTTGCATTTTTTCGATGCGCTACAGCAAATACTTTCCAGGTGTATTTCAAACACCCTTGGAGTACTCCTTTGAAGGAGTAACGAAAGAGTGTTTCCATGAGAACTGCGACCAACATGCTCTCATCAAATGTGCACACCGCGAGAGCTGTCTATGTACTGACCATGCTATTATTGTTGACTAGTGTATTTTTTGTCTTTAATGATGTAGTCAAGTAAGTAAACTCTGTAAGTGTGTGTTTCATATCACATTATTGACTATTTATCTCAAATAACCCATTGTATAATAAATCAGTTGTTCTTACATTATCTTCATCATAACTTTGACTGATGCCTCCTGTTTTATTAGTCCATAGCAGCTATAATTTTTATGGTGTGTGTATATTTTGCTGCTCTGTTAATTGAACTACGCAAGAATATAATTCGCTCGACAACATATTGGGACCTCCCCTTGTAAGAACATTTAACTCAGTAAAAAGAAATGCTTTGACTTGAGATAAAATGTGAAATTTTTATCTATACTGTTTGTCTGCTTTTTGTGTTCTAATGCATACTAGAATAGAAATGCATTAGTGAAACAGAAACAGTGGTATTGGAAAAGATAATCACTTACCGCTAGAGTGGGTAAAATGATCAATTGATGGGCAAGACACAGATGATATGGAGTTTTTTTCGGGGGGGGGGGGGGGGGGGTGGCGGCGGCGTGAAGATAGTGGGAACACTTGACAAATATTGCTTGCTCATATGAGACAAAATATGCTGACATTTACTTACAGGATTACAGGCAGGCAAGGGTTGGGTTGAGGATAGGTGGTTAAAACGGTAGTAGCAGCCCACTCTCAATATAGTTTAACAGAGAAAACAATCAATTTTTGACAATATTAAGTAATATGTAATATAATATAATTTAATGTAACATCAGAAAATAATTAGAAATAGGGAGCACATACCTGTGACCTGTCTGTAGTTGGAACAGGAATAGGGGGCCAAGGAGTTAAGAAGTAGATTGAGGATAGGACTGTTAGCAAGGTCACAAGTATTGTGGGACCATATGATTCAGAGAAGCCATGGTTGGTCAGAAATATCAAGGGGGGTACAACTGTGAAGCAGCTGTTGAAATTCAGACATCTATTCAAAGTTGCCTTCTTCCATAGTTTGGCCGTGCCTTTCAGTAAATGTATGTCTTGCTGTTGGTTACGCACAGATTTCAGCTATGAAGTGGTACAACAAAATTGATGTATGATATGGCTTGCTTTCACCTGTGGCCCTCCCTTAAATGGAATAACTTGAATGCGTTGTCCTACTCTAAGAGCATTGCGCTACAAGAGTAGGACATTGTCAAAATGTTAGAAAAGTGTAAAAGTTCTGTGTTTCTTGCAGAGGCAGTTCTGCCTCAGTACAGATAACAGTTGAATCACAGGGAAATGGGGGTGCCAACTGGAAAATTACTCCAAAGTTGAAGTACGAGGGTGCTATGAAAAGTTCTCGGTACAGAATAGAAAAAAAAGTACTTACATCATTGAAACTTTTTATTTTTCAATGTAGTCTCCTTGTAGATTAATGCACTTGGTCCAATGATGTTCCTAAGAAACCTTTTTTAGTGAAATGAAATGAGTTAGACATAATAAAAAAAATAAAAAGGGACTGTAGTAGAAGATTATTGCACATTCTGGATACCTTTTTGTGAGTTAGTGAACAAGTGAGGTATAGTAAATGCTTAGATGACATATGCTACATGTTTTTTAATATTATGGTACACAAATTTGTATGCAATGTGTAAAGGGGGAAAAAGTTTGTTAGCAAAAATCTTGAAAAGTTCTTGACCGTTTTATTTCAGATGTTTACATGATACTGTAATGTACATTTGGATGGACATGGGATACCTATTTCATATATATAATAGAGGAAAAACATGCCACAAGGGAAAAATATATCTAAAAACAAAGATTATGTAACTTACCAAACGAAAGCATTGGAATGTTGATAGACACAAAAACAAATACAAAAACACACACAAAATTCAAGCTTTCGCAACCCACGGGTGCTTCATCAGGAAAGAGGGAAGGAGAGGGAAAGACGAAAGGAAGTGGGTTTTAAGGGAGAGAGTAAGGAGTCATTCCAATACCGGGACTGGAAAGACTTACCTTAGGGGAAAAAAAGGACAGGTATACATTCTCGTGCACATGCGCACGCACGCACACACACACACTCACTCACACACACACAAGCAGACATTTGTAAAGGCAAAGAGTTCAGGCAGAGATGTCAGTCGAGGCGGAAGTACAGAGGCAATGAAGTTGTTGAATGACAGGTGAGGTATGAGCGGCGGCAACTTGAAATTAGCGGAGGTTGAGGCCTGGCGGATATCGAGAAGAGAGGATGTATTGAAGGGCAAGTCCCCATCTCCAGAGTTCTGATAGGTTGGCGTTAGTGGGAAGTATCCAGATAACCCGGACGGTGTAACACTGTGCCAAAATGTGCTGGTTGTGCACCAAGGCATGTTTAGCCACAGGGTGATCCTCATTACCAACAAACACTGTCTGCCTGTGTCCATTCATGCGAATGGACAGTTTGTTGCTGGTCATTCCCACATAGAAAGCTTCACAGTGTAGACAGGTCAGTTGGGAAATCACGTGGGTGCTTTCACACGTGGCTCTGCCTTTGATCGTGTACACCTTCTGGGTTACAGGACTGGAGTAGGTGGTGGTGGGAGGGTACATGGGACAGGTTTTACACCGGGGGCAGTTACAAGGGTAGGAGCCAGAGGATAGGGAAGGTGGTTTGGGGATTTCATAGGGATGAACCAAGAGGTTACGAAGGTTAGGTGGACGGCGAAAAGACACTCTTGGTGGAGTGGGGAGGATTTTATGAAGGATGGATCTCATTTCAGGGCAGGATTTGAGGATGTCGTATCCCTGCTGGAGAGCCACATTCAGTGTCTGATCCAGTCCCAGAAAGTATCCTGTCGCAAGTGGGGCACTTTCGGGGTTCTTCTGTGGGAGGTTCTGGGTTTGAGGAGATGAGGAAGTGGCTCTGGTTATTTGCTTCTGTACCAGGTCGGGAGGTAGTTGTGGGATGCGAAAGCTGTTTTCAGGTTGTTGGTGTAATGGTTCAGGGATTCAGGACTGGAGCAGATTTGTTTGCCATTTCCGTTGGACATAGGATGTGTGTGTGTGTGGGGGGGGGGGGGGGGGGGGGGCACGCGTGCAAACACTCATGTTTTGTATGTGTATTTTATATTTTATTGCAGTTAGTCAAAATAGCCATTTTCCAAGGGATAAATGTGAGAGAATGTCACAGTGTGAATAGGGAATTTTCAGCAAGGGCTTCTGGCTGCCAGTGGTCAGCAAAGCTCGGGAAGACCTGTCAGTATGCGGACTGACATGGGACGTGCCATCATCAGGCAGCTACTGGAGGAAGGCAGATGATGGTTGCTACAGGGGTTGGAGAGGGCAATTGGTATCTAGAAACCCTTCACCCATGGGAGATTGTGGACAGAGCAGCAACTGCACAAAATCTCATCACTGTGGGTACCACATGTACTGACGGAAGTTCAATGGTGGATGTGATATGCAATATATTCTCACCACCTAGCGTGCTAACAGCAGGACAGTGACCATTTCCTGTCACAGATAATCGTCATCAATAAATTCTAAATGTCAGTCTGCAAAGTGGTGATGTGCCGGATCACCAAGGCAGCAGAATTTCCATCAGTATCTTTCCCCTGAGAAACTGGCAGTGATCTTCACATGTGACTTCAGGGGTATCACTTTGTGCCACTTCGTTCAATGTGGCAGAACTGTGAGTACTGAGTACTAGAGGGGCCCTGATGCAATGGGGACAACATGGTGTTTGGGAAAAACATCCAGATCTTGTGGACAGTGGAATCATACTGCATTACAATTAAAAACTCCATAAAGCAGTGTGTACACAGTGGCAACTACGACCCTGGGGATGGGGGAATTGGAGCACCTGCTGTGCTCTCCTTACATGACGCTCTATGACTATAATCTCGTACAAAAGCTAAAGGAACCACTACATGGTAGGCAGTGTGCGACATGAGATGCTATTACTAATGCTGTGCGGCAACAGGTGGCCCTATTCAGACATGGTGTGGCAAATGGTGATGCAGGTGGTATTCAGTGCTCCCACATTGCTGGTAGCGTGTGTGAATGTTGCAGGGGATTACTTTGAGGGCCTTTAGATACATTTCCGTTGTGTCAACTGTTTGTGTGCTGTGCTGTAATCATATTGCACCCTGAAACCAATATTCTCCTGTACACTGCCGTAATAAATATGTGAGGCACAATGTTCGCTTTGGTTTTCAGTGTCCACACTTATAGTTCCCAGCTCGTCTTTCCATCTGTATATGCTGCATTTTTCAGCAGGGCTGATGTCTGCAGGGGGGGGGGGGGGGGGTGGTTTGCAGTTACTTTTGCTCAAACTTTGTATTTGCTGTGGTCCAAAAAAGTTTCCCTTGTTTTTGTAAAGTGTGGTAAGAGTCATATCACAGTGTGTAGCATCTACTGGTTCTTCATACAAGTGTCTTCTGTTGTTTCCCAGTAGGTCACATCAGTTAAATAATTCAGATGCACTACATTGTCGACTGCAATATTAAAAAAAGAAAAAAAAGCTTTCTAACATAAAATATTTTTGCAGTAAAGATTTCTGGCTTAGGACACTGCCATTGTTTGATGTATCATTCAATATTTCAAAAACTTTACTTCAGTTTCAACCACAAGATATTACAATTTAATGATTTTATTTTTCCATGGTATTATTATTATTATTATTATTATTGTTGTTGTTTTGTTTATTTTCAGAAAATGTTGGAGTTATTACAGAAGGGAAGAAGAAAAATAAGAAAAAGAACAAGAATGGCAATCAAGATGGCAGTGTTAATGTAATCAACGGTTTTTCCAATTTGAGTAACAGTGAGAATAGAGACAAGTTAGTACAGACATGTAATTCAACATTGTCTCAACAGTTGACCACAGTTACAAGGAATCAAACTCAGGTTACGACAAGTGGTCAGAAATTGCTACGCCTGCAACAGCAGCAACAGCAGCAGCAACAATCTGCAACTGTTCAGCCTGATACGGCATCATCAAGTCGTACATCTCAGTCGGCAATCATCAAAGTAAGTGGGTCAACAGTTACAATTAGAAGTCCTGCCCTCCAGCAAGCTATTGCAGCAGGAAACAGATTTCCACAACCTGTGCCGCAAACTAATCATCAAGAATATCTTCCTGACAACATTGGTGTGGATGTAACCTCGAAAAATGGAATTGTGAAGCATGTTAGTGGTAAGAAGGCATCTGGGACAGTTGCCAATGGACAAATTGGAGGCATATTAAGAGGGAAAGAAAATATGCCATCATCATGTAGAGCACTAAATTGTGATAGCATTCCCCAACATCGAATAGCTATCCGAAATGATTCAAATAATCGACATGTTGTGCAGCAAAATGGACTCCAGGAAAGTGCTGGAGGAGTAGGAACTAGTGCATCGAGTTTCAAGCCACGGCCGCAGCAGCAGCAGCAACAACAACAACCACCTAAGCAGCAGCAGGCACAGATGAAATCGTCTGTGTTATCGGGGTTAACCGACCAGTCGGGAAAAGGAGTGCCTCAGATATCTCTTGCAAATGGACAGCAAGAACATTTTCTCCAGCAAGTATCCCCTGTAATATCAGGATTCCAGGACTCACCAGCAACAAGTATATCAAATGATCCAAAGAGAAAAAAGAAGAAGAAGAAAGGAACATTAGGTCAAGGACAAGCTGATGATTGGAATCTAGTTGGTGAGTTCACTCATGTAACATGTGTGTTGCACATGAAGTTGTCTTTGTTTATTATGCAGTACTAATTCATTTACAGCATCTACTTCATTACTACACTGTTGTCTACACCTTTGGTACTTCTATGTGGTTTATGCTGTATTCTTGCCATACAAAAGACTAAGTAATGTATTACAATTACTACAATGTGCCTGTATCACTGGTGACGACCTTTCAATGATATGACACAAAACACTGGAATGCCTACCATAAAAGGCACAGTTTTACTGCAGTCTGTTTCAGTCTATTATGTTTTGTGTGTGGGGAGGCAGTGTTGAAGACTGTGTGACACTAAGACCAACAATGAGTATTAAACTCTTCATGAAGAAGGAACTTCTACACCACATTGAGGCAGTGAGAAATGTAGACATAATCAATGGAGGTAGCTTGAAACTTTCCTTTTTGTGAATGAGGATTTGTTGTAGGAAGGAGGAGAGGATATTCCACTTATTTGTCAGTGGCTGTCTTTTATAAAACTAATGACACTGATCAGCCAAAACATCATGACCACCTATGTAATAGCCTGTATGTCCTCCTTTGGCAGGGATTAACAGTGGTGACACATCATGGCATGGAAGCAAATCCAACATTAGAAGTCTTCGGTGCACTGTGTGTTTAGACTCACTTGCTCTCTGCCTAGCATTAAAATCTGATTTTAGTTTCGCCACACTTCGCTGCCTGTCCCGTTTTACCAGTCTGCCCAGCCTATGACATCAGACATCTGTTACGAGGGGTGACCACCCAACCCCACGACATCTGGATTGGTTTCATCTTGGTTTTGCCATTTATTGAGGACATTTACCACTGCACTCCTAAAACACCCGACAAGTCGTGCAGTTTCTGAAATGCTTTTGCCTAACTTCCGGGCCATCACATTCTGCCCTCGGTCAAACTCACATTGATTGCACACCTTCCCCATTCTACAGACAGACAGCATGTTCACTGATACCACAAGCACTGTGTGTGTGTCTGATTAGCAGTCAGTCCTCACCAGGTGACATTGCTATCAGCTGGACAGGTTTGGACCAATAGTAGGTTGGTAGCCATAATGTTTTGGCTGGTCACTGTATAAAGGATGTGGGATTATTTGAATTATTATGGCCACCAGCAACTTAATCCTGTTGAAATTTGTAAATCTTAGTGGGTGTTCTATTAAAAACAAAGATTCCAAGACTTACCAAGCGGGAAAGCGCCGGCAGACAGGCACATGAACAAAACACACAAACACACACACAGAATTACGAGCTTTCGCAACTGGCAGTTGCTTCGTCAGGAAAGGGGGAAGGAGAGGGAAAAATGAAAGGATGTGGGTTTTAAGGGAGAGGGTAAGGAGTCATTCCAATCCCGGGAGCGGAAAGACTTCCCTTAGGGGAAAAAAAGGACAGGTGTACACTCGCACACACACACACACATATTCCGCACATACACAGACACAAGCAGACATATTTAAATGCAAAGAGTAAAGGGCAGAGATGTCAGTCGAGGCGGAAGTACAGAGGCAAAGAAGTTGTTGAAAGACAGGTGAGGTATGAGCGGCGGCAACTTGAAATTAGCGGAGGTTGAGGCCTGGCGGATATCGAGAAGAGAGGATATACTGAAGGGCGAGTTCCCATCTCCGGAGTTCGGATAGGTTGGTGTTGGTGGGAAGTATCCAGATAACTCGGACGGTGTAACATTGTGCCAAGATGTGCTGGCCGTGCATCAAGGCATGTTTAGCCACAGGGTGATCCTCATTACCAACAAACACTGTCTGCCTGTGTCCATTCATGCGAATGGACAGTTTGTTGCTGGTCATTCCCACATAGAAAGCATCACAGTGCAGGCAGGTCAGTTGGTAAATCACGTGGGTGCTTTCACATGTGGCTCTCCCTTTGATCGTGTACACCTTCCGGGTTACAGGACTGGAGTAGGTGGTGGTGGGAGGGTGCATAGGACAGGTTTTACACCGGGGGCGGTTGCAAGGGTAGGAGCCAGAGGGTTGGGGAGGTGGTTTGGGGATTTCATAGGGATGAACCAAGAGGTTACGAAGGTTAGGTGGACGGCGGAAAGACACTCTTGGTGGAGTGGGGAGGATTTCATGAAGGATGGATCTCATTTCGGGGCAGGATTTTAGGAAGTTGTATCCCTGCTGGAGAGCCACATTCAAGGTCTGATCCAGTCCCGGGAAGTATTCTGTTACAAGTGGGGCACTTTTGGGGTTCTTCTGTGAGAGGTTCTGGGTTTGAGGGGATGAGGAAGTGGCTCTGGTTATCTGCTTCTGTACCAGGTTGGGAGGGTAGTTGCGGGATGCGAAAGCTGTTTTCAGGTTGTTGGTGTAATGGTCGAGGGATTCAGGACTGGAGCAGATTCGTTTGCCACGAAGGCCTAGGCTGTAGGGAAGGGAGATCCATCCTTCATGAAATCCTCCCCACTCCACCAAGAGTGTCTTTCCGCCGTCCACCTAACCTTCGTAACCTCTTGGTTCATCCCTATGAAATCCCCAAACCACCTCCCCAACCCTCTGGCTCCTACCCTTGCAACCGCCCCCGGTGTAAAACCTGTCCTATGCACCCTCCCACCACCACCTACTCCAGTCCTGTAACCCGGAAGGTGTACACGATCAAAGGGAGAGCCACATGTGAAAGCACCCACGTGATTTACCAACTGACCTGCCTGCACTGTGATGCTTTCTATGTGGGAATGACCAGCAACAAACTGTCCATTCGCATGAATGGACACAGGCAGACAGTGTTTGTTGGTAATGAGGATCACCCTGTGGCTAAACATGCCTTGATGCACGGCCAGCACATCTTGGCACAATGTTACACCGTCCGAGTTATCTGGATACTTCCCACCAACACCAACCTATCCGAACTCCGGAGATGGGAACTCGCCCTTCAGTATATCCTCTCTTCTCGATATCCGCCAGGCCTCAACCTCCGCTAATTTCAAGTTGCCGCCGCTCATACCTCACCTGTCTTTCAACAACTTCTTTGCCTCTGTACTTCCGCCTCGACTGACATCTCTGCCCTTTACTCTTTGCATTTAAATATGTCTGCTTGTGTCTGTGTATGTGCGGATGGATATGTGTGTGTGTGTGCGAGTGTACACCTGTCCTTTTTTTCCCCTAAGGGAAGTCTTTCCGCTCCCGGGATTGGAATGACTCCTTACCCTCTCCCTTAAAACCCACATCCTTTCATTTTTCCCTCTCCTTCCCCCTTTCCTGACGAAGCAACTGCCAGTTGCGAAAGCTCGTAATTCTGTGTGTGTGTTTGTGTGTTTTGTTCATGTGCCTGTCTGCCGGCACTTTCCCGCTTGGTAAGTCTTGGAATCTTTGTTTTTAATATATTTTCCCCATGTGGAAGTTTCTTTCTGTTTTATTTACATCGTCATTAGTGGGTGTTCTGTTTGATGGTAACTATAATGCCATTATACAAACAGTTTTTTTTTTTTTTTTAATATTTGCTGTGGTTTAGGCATTGCAGTAATTTAATGAACAACCTAAATTCAATATCAGCAGCTACTGTTGGTGGCTAGTGGATTTAACATGGATAGAAGTGTGGATGGTTCCATCAGAGTGGTGGAGCTCAATATCCAAGAAGGAGAATGAGGTGAAGTGGATGCGAGAGAAGGTGTTCGTGGGGTCACTGGCATGAGAAGAGAGATGAATTCAGGGGAGAGGTTCTGGAATGGGACTAAGAATATGAGTAGGAGATTACATTGGACTAATGGGGTGGGATGTTAATGGAGGAGGCAGACAGTTGACTGAAGCCTTCAGTGAGGTAGTCACGGTGATTCGTTACGGCAGTGGTGGAGCCTTGTCTGCCTGCGCACCCGTGCACACACACACACACACACACACACACACACACACACACAAACACAAACACACAAGTATCACCTAATTCTGGGAAGGGGGGCGATGAGCTCTGATGCCACATTCAGTCACATCCCAGATGTGTTCAGTCGCATTCAGATTGGGTGAATTGTGGGGCCAGCCCATCAATTGTATAACTCGCCGCTCTGTTCCTCAAACTGCGCCCTCGGACTCCTGGCCTTGTGACATGGTGTATTACCTTGTTGAAAAATGCCACTGCCTTTGGGAAACATGATGGTATGCAACTGGTATATGGTACTCCTTTGCCATCGTGGTGCCTTGCATGAGCTCCATTGGACCCATGGATGCCAACATGAATGTGCCCCAGACATAATATAGCCACTGCCAGCTTGTCTCGGTCCTGCAGTACAGTTGTCAAGGAGCTGTTCCCCTGGAAGGCAACACATTTGCCCCCCTGTGATCACCATGATGATGAAGGTATTGTGATTTGTCAGACTGCAATGCTCTACCACTGCACCAACATCCAGTGCTGATGGTCACATGCCCATTTCAGTCATAGGTGCCGATGTCACGACATTAACGTTGACACGTGTGTGGTTCATCGGCTGTGGAGGCCCTTAATTAGGAGTGTTCAGTGCACTGTCTGTTCAGATACACTTTTTTTTTCTGCCCAACATTAAAGTCTGATGTTAGTTCTGCCACAGTTTGACACGTGTCTTGTTTTACCAGTTTGCCCAGCCTATGACATCGACATCTGTAATGAGGGGGTTGCTCAACCACACGATGTCTGGACGTGGTTTCACCATGTGTTGAAGACACTCACCACAGCACTCTTCGAACACCCGACAAGCTGTGGAGTTTCTGAAATGCTCGTGCCGAGCCTCTGGGCCATCACAATCTGACCTCTGTCAAACTCTGATAGATCACAGGCCTTTCACATTTTATGGACAGACAGCACACCCACTAACACTGCACACACCGTGTGTGTGTCTGGCAAGCAGTCATTCCTTGCCAGGTGATGCTGCAAAGGATGGACTGGTTTATATTGATAGTAGGTCGGTGATCATAATGTTCTGGCTGATCAGTGTATATACTTAATGAAATAACAGTCCTACTTAAAGGATTGTCTTCTGCATATCACATTTTTCTTAAGTATTGCTACTGTTTAGATACAACATTGTATTTCTTACAGAGGTCACAACATATTCACTTAACAGCTTAGCTTTAGAGGTCATTGTACTATAATGTAAAAGGTAGTGAAGGTTTAGATCATCTGACAGAATATTAGTGCCAAAAGATTTATAAGTAGACAACAGTTAAAAAACAATTGCAGCAGAAAGAAATAGGGTATTGGGTGTAAAAGAACGAGGGGGCTTAAGAGTCATCAGGAAAAGACCACAAACTAATATTGATCTTTAAAATTATTCTTCATCCAAGATATTATGTATTGTAAACAAGGGGTGAAGTACTAGTGTGAAAATTCAGATTTGTAGAAAGTGGAGAGTAGTATTGAGAGAGGGAGATTGTTTGCATTATCTGCAGTTCAGTTATTTCGTATCGTGGGATGAGGTGTGGAGACTATTATGAATAAGTAGATGGTTTCTCTATGCGCTCACTTCTCTCACCCCTGGCTATGGATATTTTTTATGGAAGACTGTAATCAAAAGACCCTTACTGACGTTCCTGTAAACCTTCATAATGGTGTCTTAAAGTAAATGACTCTTTCACATATGAATACATAAGAGAGAAGAGCTGGAGGTGGGATTGTAGTGTGATGTTCCTAAACTACATGCTCATTCAGTTTGAAGTCTTTGGAGCTGTTACTATACAGCTTTTGTTTTATTGGTAAGTACGTAGATCAGTACCAACAACACCTCCATTCAGCACAGAACCTGGCTATTCTAGGGGCCTTCCAAGCAATAGCTTACAGCTTTAGCAATGCTGAGAAGCTATGAAAGTCATTCTGTTTCATCTGTAATTTAATTGCATGGATAAAAAGCTGCTCACCAAGTGGCAGCAGGAGGAAACACATGTAAAGGTTAAGTAAATGTGCAAGCTTTTGGAGCCAGTGGCTCCTCCTCCTGGCAGAAGGATTGAAGGAGCAGGAAGAGGGTTGAATGAAAAGGACTGCTGAGGTTTAGGAAATGGGGAGAGTTCGGAAAAGTCACCCAGAACCACAGGTCAGGGGAGATTTCCCAGATGGTAAGAGAGAAGTCAGTACCAAAACGCGTTCTATCTTAAGGCTTACAGCTAACTCTAAAAGACCTTTGAGGTTTGTCCACAAGGGATTTCTTCCATGTCATATAATTGTCTCAGTGCTATGTTTTTATGGCTTTCAGAGTGCCTAATCGGAGTAGAAGCTCTGAGGAATGTTGTGAAACTTCTTCCAGACAACACGAGCATTGCTTTGAACCTAACACCACTATTTGCCTTATCCGGACTGTTACAGTCTCTCTAACCAAAAATGAAATCCTAGTGAAAAGGCAGCGTTTTTATTCCGAGACTTGAGTGGAATTTTTATGGGTAATGAACACATTGCAGAGAGTGGATTTCTGGTAGTTCATGCATTAAAGGAAATTTGTACTACCATTATGAACATCATCTAGGGGACTACTTTGGTGATGAAGTAGACATCAGAATTTAATAAGTTCTCTGAGTTACCTTAGAAGTTTTGAAATTTTTAGGTCACAATTTGTATCATGTTGTTAACACAAGTCCGGGAAGACATTCATCACTCTCCTAGCAGTCAGAGATTTGTCAGTTTGTAGTCAACCCACCAACTGGTTCAAATTTCGACCTCCTCAATAGAATTTCGCCAGCAATTTGCATACCTGTTTATTGTAAAATTTGTATGCAATATAATTTTGTACATTGTTGAAAACTGGATTTATATCTTGCTACTTCATTTTGTCTTCTGGACATAATCTGAATTTTACTGTTGCTTTATGTTACTGTCTCTCAAAAATCAATGTTGAAATGATTCAGCAAAGCCATGGCTGATATTTGTTCCACTTGTTGTCCATCTGAGTTTGTGTATTACGACCTCCATGTTGGCAAGAGAACAAAGTGCTAGAAAAATGAAAAATTGTTGCCTCTCCTTGCGGTTTTACTGTTTTTGAGATGCTTCATTTTGTTTTTCAGTGAGATTTTGTATTAATGTTGATGAACACACACATTATTGGTGGCAGTTCATTGAAAATGATTCAGTGAGCATAAAGTCTCAGGAAACGTTAAGACATCTTCATATATCAAATGGAAAAATAAAATGAAAAATCCTGTAAGTGATAGGTTGTCTATTTACAACGTAGCTCCATGAGATGAAATTTCAGGTACTTGCTAACAGAAATACTTAAAAGTAAAGATATCTAGCTTTTAGAACTTGTATATTCCTTTTTTAGGTTAGAAAGGACGGGCATGTCATTCAGTCCTCAGTTTAGGAGGGGGATACTGGGTAATTACTGTTCCAACTTCAGTCCAGATATGTTAAAAGTACTAAGTGAGAAGTAAAGCTAGATTAAGAGAATTAGACTTGAGAATCTGAATGAATAGTGGAATGAAGAACTTGCAAGAAACTGGAAAAAAATGGGGGGGGGGGAGGGAATAGATGGGGGAGGGGGTTAGGTGGAGGTTAAAAGATAAAAAATGTAATTGGTTAGTAATAAAATTTTACCACTCGTGTGTGTGTGTGTGTGTGTGTGTGTGTGTGTGTGTGTGTGTGTGTGTGTTGTGTGTGTGTGAGAGAGAGAGAGAGAGAGAGAGAGAGAGAGAGAGAAGGTGTTATTATTTGTGAAGACTTATGTCTAGAAGGGTGGCACAGTGCAGTAGTATGATAGAGAGCAAATTTCCATCTCCAGGGTACAGGGTAACTGGCACAAGGTGGAAGGATCCATATGGCCTATGTAGTGTAGCTGGCATTCAGATTGAGTTATCATATTGTAGAGCCAGCTTAGCAAGTGGGTGCTGGGTGTCTGCAAGGCACTGTGTACTCATCCAATTTAGTGGTGGTCTTTCTTGTGTGAATATATGTTGGTTGGTAAAGAGTGTGTTTGTTTTTACATGCTGCTCTGTCCTTGATAATCTCTGATTTGCCAGTGGTGGGGCTGGAGTTAGTGGATGCAAGGGGTAGGTTTTACAGTGGGAAAGATTGCACGTGTAGAACCCTTGGGTTAGGGAGAAACTATGGGAATGCCATATGGTTTGACAAGCTTGTTATGGGAGGCTTTCCTCAGTAGTAGAATTCCAATAGTTGCCAAGTTACTGTTTTCCCTTGTATCCTCACTCTTCCCTTTCCCTTGTGTTTTCGCTATTCCATTCTCCTGAACTTAACATTAGAATTTCATTATTTACACAGTTGTTCTCTCTCTCTCTCTCTCTCTGTCTCTGTTGTCCCGGCTTGTTTTTCAGCTTATTTCCAACTTCTTAATTACAGTATTAATACTAGTTCTTGTCTCCCCCCCCCACCCACTCTCTCTCTCTCTCTCTCTCTCTCTCTCTCTCTCTCTCTCTCTCTCTCTCTCTCTCTCTCTTTCTCTCTCTCTCTGGGGAGGATTTCATGAAGGATGGATCTCATTTCAGGGCAGGATTTTAGGAAGTCATATCCCTGCTGGAGAGCCACATTCAGAGTCTGATCCAGTCCCGGAAAGTATCCTGTCACAAGTGGGGCACTTTTGTGGCTCTTCTGTGGGAGGTTCTGAGTTTGAGGGGATGAGGTAGTGGCTCTGGTTATTTGCTTCTGTACCAGGCCGGGAGGGTAGTTATGGGATGCGAAAGCTGTTTTCAGGTTGTTAGTGTAATGGTTCAGGGATGCCGGAGTGGAGCAGATTCGTTTGCCACGAAGACCTAGGCTGTAGGGAAGGGACTGTTTGATGTGGAATGGGTGGCAGCTGTCATAATGGAGGTACTGTTGCTTGTTGGTGGGTTTGATGTGGACGCACGTGTGAAGCTGGCCATTGGACAGATGGAGGTCAACGTCAAGGAAAGTGACATGGGATTTGGAGTAGGACCAGGTGAATCTGATGGAACCAAAGGAGTTGAGGTTGTAGAGGAAATTCTGGAGTTCTTCTTCACTGTGAGTCCAGATCACGAAGATGTCATCAATAAATCTGTACCAAACTTTGGGTTGGCAGGCCTGGGTAACCAAGAAGGCTTCCTCTAAGCGACACATGAATAGGTTGGCGTACGAGGGGGGCCATCCTGGTACCCATGGCTGTTAGTATGTTAGTATGTCTGGCCTTAGCCTTTGTTGTTGAAATAATATATATATAATTGAAACAAAGATGCTTTACTTACCAAACGAGAAAGTGCTGGTATGTTGATAGAATAAAACACACACACACACACACACACACACACACACACACACACACACACACACCACACACATTTTCAAGCTTTCACAACCCATGGTTGATTCATCAGGAAAGAGGGAAGGAGAGGGAAAGACGATAGGATGTGGGTTTTAAGGGTGAGGGTAAGGAGTCATTCCAATCCCGGGAGCGGAAAGACTTATCTTAGGGGGGAAAAAGGACAGGTATACACTCGTGCGCATGCACACACACACACACACACACACACACACACACACACACGCACACGCACGTGTGCGGACGCGCGCACACACACACACACACACACACACACACACACACACACACACACACACACACACACACACACACACACACACACATCCGCACTTATACAGACTCAGGCAGACATACAGGTATGTAAATGCAAAGAGGTTGGGCAGAGATGTCAGTCGAGGTGGAAGTACAGAGGAAAAGATGTTGTTGACTGACATGTGAGGTACGAGGGGCGGCAACTTGAAATTAGCTGAAGAGAGAATCTATTGAAGGGCAAGTTCCCATCTCCGGAGTTCTGATAGGTTGGTGTCAGTGGGAAGTATCCAGATAACCCGGACGGTGTAACACTATGCCAAGATGTGCTGGCCATGCACCAAGGCATGTTTAGCCACAGTGTGATCCTCATTACCAACAAACACTGTCTACCTGTGTACGTTCATGCAAATGGACAGTTTGTTGATGGTCCACCTAACCTTCATAACCTCTTGGTTCATCACTATGAAATCCCCAAACCACCTTCCCTACCCTTTGGCTCCAACCCTTGTAACTGCCCCCGGTGTAAAATCTGTCCCATGCACCCTCCCACAACTACCTACTTCAGTCCTGTAACCCCGAAGGTGTACACGATCAAAGGCAGAGCCACGTGTGAAAGTATTCAAGTGACTTACCAACTGACATGCCTACACTGTGAAGCCTTCTATGTGGGAATGACCAGCAACAAACTGTCCATATCCCTCAGTAGTTGTGAATTCATGAGGAAAGGGAATGCTGTTTGACAGTGATTGAAGGTGGAGCGTTAAACAATTACAGGAATGCTCTGCTTTTACTTACTCATGTTACATATTTTAAAAAAATTAATGACGGAAGAATGACTCTCAGCTTACATCACATGGACAGTATTTACCTAATTCTCCTTTTTCTTTCCGGATACCAAATTTGGTTTAGATAATCAGTATTGACAATATATATGCTGTTACACTAAAATCACTCCATACCAAAGGAACTATTATATGATCACCACCAACTCTGTTTTCTGGTGAAGGTAAAGACAGTACACTTCAAGCAGTGGATCAGTAGTAACTATTTATTATGATACAATGTGTAGGGTTGTTGGTTTCTGTGTGTGCTGCGACAAAGTGTAAATTCTCACAATTTGAGTTTTTGGAGCCCCACCACCGCTCCTGTGCCACTCCCACTCCCCACATCACCCTTTCATTATTTTACTGTGGATGAAAGTGTGCATGTGTGACTGGATTTGAGTGTCGTTTCTTTGCCTTACGCTTCAATCTCGTATATCATAGTGTCCACATCTCAACAGTTATCGAGACTAATTTTTTGAAAAGAATCTATAAGTAAGTTCAGACACATTTCAGTTGAGCGTGCACAGGATACTATAATTACAGGCAATGAAGGAGTAAAGGTAACAATCACTGTATAATTCAGGTGTTGAGCCGGTTACAGGCCCATAAACAAGCAGAAATTCATCCATCTTTGTATAATTGAGGTACTGAGTGGATGATAGGCCCATGAACTAGACAGAAATCATTTCTAAGCTGTCGGACAATATTCTTCCTCAGAGCTGAATGGCTTTATAAAAACACACCATACACATGCACAGCTACATTGTCTCAGCACTGCAGCCTGATAGACTGGAGAATGTAGTTGTGCATGTGCAGTTGTGTGTTCATTAACCCTGGAGGAGGACGATTTCGAAACAATGGAACGTCCAGGTTGGAACATCAAAAATATTTTGAAAAGGATGGATAGCTACTCACTCCTTGATGCCTCTGTGTGTTTCCTATCGATCTATTTCTTCTTAAAGATGACAAGCTGAATTGCAAACAGGCACAATAAAAAGACTGTTACACATTGAGATTTCAGCCAAAGCCTTCTTCAGAAAAGAAAACGTGCACAGAGATAGTCCGTGTTGTGAAACAGCCATTGAAATCAGATATGTTATATTCAGCTGCATGTTGTGTCTCTGAGTGGTTCACATTACTCTTGGCCGTAGTCCGGTGGTGGCCATTTATCACAGTGGACAGCTGATTGGTAGTCATACCATTATAAAAAGCTATGCAATTATTGCAACAGCGGTTGCAGCCTCTGGTAGGTAACACAAGCCTTTGGCAGGACTGGAATAGGAAGTGCTGGGTGGGTGTCTTGGGCAGGTTCTTCACTTATCTCTTCCACAGTTATATGTTCCGTGTTTCCAAGTGGTTAGAACTGGCATAGGGATGGATTAAGATGTGGTGGAGGTTGGGTGGGCAGTTGAATACCACTTTAGGAGATGTGAGAACGATCTTGGGTAGGATGTCTCTCCTATCAGGCTATGATGATAGATACTCGAAGCACTGATGAAGAACGTAGTCCAGTTGTTCCAGTCTGGGGGTGGTAATGATGATGAACAAGGTGTTACTTTGTAGCTGATTCTTGGGTGTGGTAGGTGGGTATGGGGATAATGCAAGGAAAATCTGTGTGTTTTCAGGGGGGAGTGCCTATCTGTGAAGATGTTTTCTTAGGCCATCAACATACTGGGCAAAGGAGTTCCATCTCTGCACAGCAAGGATGCATGGGAGCAATTTTTAGGCGTGGAAGTAATTGCAGCTGTCCAAATTCAGGTGGTGGTTAGTGGATTTAATGTAGACAGATGTGTGGATGGAGCCATCAGACAGGTTGGTGGCCTATGTCTAGGAAGAGGAGGAGGACCAGGTAAAGTAGATGGGAGAGGTGTTGAGGTTGTGGAGAAATGAGTGCCTTGGCCCTGAGTCCAGATCATGAAGATATCATCAGTGAACCTGAACAAGACCAAAGGTTTGGGTTTTTGGACACTAGGAAAGTTTCATCTAAATGGCCCATAAACAGGTTGGCAGGGCAGAATGCCATACGGGTGACCATGGCTGAGCTACAAATTTTATGTATACCTTTCCTTCAAAGAAGAAGTATTTGTGTGGTAGGATAAAGATCGTAGTGAATGAGGAAATAAGTAGTGGGTTTGCAGTCTGAAGGATGTTGGGAGAGATAGTGCTCAATAGCAGCAAGTCCATGGGCATGAGAGATGTTTGTGTATAGACAAGTGGCGTCGACAGTGATGATAAGAGGCCCAGGAGGTAAAGGAATGGGTATGATGCAGAGTTGATGAAAGAAATGGTTGGTAACTTTGACCTGGGAGGCTAGATTTTGGGAGGCTGGTTGGAGGTGCAGGTCACTGAGGGCTGAAATACTTTTCAAAGGAAGCACAGTAACCAGCTACTATGTGGTGCCCAGGATCGTTGGATTTCTTAATTTTGAGGAGTGTGTAGAAGGTGGGAGAAGGGTATGTCATAGGGGTGAGGCGGAAAGGTCCTGGAAAGGCGTAAGTCTTTAATTGAGAATTGGAGGTAGAATGGGGTGACTATTGCAGAGTTCATAGGTGAAAGAGTCAGGACAATTGGCAGAGGCCTTCCACCAAGTTGTCACTGTGATTCATAGTGAGTGTGGTGGAATATTTGTCTGCAGGTAAGATGATTAGGTCAGTGTCTGTTTTGAGACTGTATACAGCTGCCCTTATGCAGAAAGATTGGTATTCTTAGGAAGGGTCCCGGGAAAGATGGTGAGGTCAATGTGATGGTAAGGAATCCTTGGAAGGTGACCGGGGGCTGTTTAGGTGGGAGGGGGAATATTGTAGTGGTAATGTTTGGATTAGTTGACTTTGATTGGATCGATTGCAGGGATCAGGAGAGAGAGAGAGAGAGAGAGAGAGAGAGAGAGAGAGAGAGAGAGAGAGAGAGAGAGAGAGAGAGAGAGAGCTCTTTGGTAAGTTCAGCATCGCTAAATTTAGGTGTAGACCTGATGGTCCTGCCTCTTCCACTTGCCACAACCCCCACAAACCTCACTGCAAACACTCCACTAAATCCAGAGCTGAAATAATCCCATAACACTGTTGTTAACCTCTCTACCAAATTCCTCGGGCCCAATGAAGTTTCAGTAGTATACATAGGTCTCACCTTGAGCCCTACATCCAAATTTAATCATGTTGCTACTTGTTAAGATCTACACTACTTCTCCAAATCCCTGCAATGGAGACACTTCTTCACCACCAATCTGCCCTAACAAAGGCAACCTAATTCCACCACTGAATTCTGCCTTTGCCAGTTAATGCCACCAGCCAACCATGATACTCCCACCCCATCCCAGATCCCACATAAAAAACCTGTGGTCACCTCACAGGAGTTTCTTACCCCCAACTTGGCTTCACCATCCTTTTCAGTGTCACTTCCTAAGAACACCAACGTTTCAGCAGAAAAAAGGACAATCATACACAGCCTCAAAACAGATCCTAACCTAATTATCCTATCTACAAATGAATGTTCCAACACTTCTCATTTTGTATTGCAGTGACTGCATTTTGGAAGGCACCTGCCAATTGTCTGACTCCTTCACCTATAAACTCTGCCGTAGTCAGGCCATCCCACAAGTCCAAGATAACCTACAATTCTTCCTTAAAGCCTTAGACCTTTCGCAGAAACTCACCCTTGAATCCATTTCCCTCCTCACCTCTATGACACCCCACATACCACCATTCTACATTTTCCCCAAAATTTACAAATCCAACAATCCTGGATGCTCCATTGTAGCTGGCTATTTTACCCCCACTGGCCCTCATTGACAGACACCTCTAACCAGTTTCCCACATACTTGTCACTGTCGACACCACTTCCCCAAGCACCAGCATCCCTCATTCCCGTGGTCGTGCTGCTGTCGAACACTGCCTCTCCCAACATTCTTCAGACTACAAACCTACTGTGTCTTTCCTCATACACTGTGCTAACATTATCCTAACACACACATCCTTCCTTTGAAGGGGAGGTATATATAAAATCCATGGTGCAGCCAAGGGCCCCAGATTGGCACCCTTCTGTGCCAACCCATTTATAGGCCACCTAAAGGAAACCACCAGCCTCCCCAGAACCCAAATCCCTGGTCTGGTTCAGGTTCATTCGTCATATTCATGATCTGGACTTCAGGGCCAAGACACCCTATCCTCATTACTTCATAACCTCAACACCTTAACACATTCTCTCCCATCCGCTTTACCTGGTCCTCCTGCACCCAATGTGACACTCTCCTGGATGTTGACCTTCTCCTCTCTTATGGCTACATCTGCGTTTCTGTCCACATTAAACCCATTAACCACCAACAGTATCTGCATTTTGAAAACTGCCATCCCTTCCACATAAAAAATCCCTCCTGTACAACCTGGCCATCCAGGGACAGTGTGTCTGCATTGACAAGAACTCCCTTGCCCAGTGTACTGAAGGTCTCACAAAAGCCTTCACAGGCAGGTACTATCTCCTGGACCTAGTCTGCCAAGAGATTTTCCGTGCTTTATCCAAACACACCCAGTCCTCCCACCGTCCAAAAGAACCAGCTACTAAGGTGCACCCCTTTCGACACTTATTACCACCCTGGGTTGGAACAAATGAACCCACATCACAGTACTTCCTATTCCAGTCCTATCACAAGCTTATCCTACCCGATCAGAGTCCGGGCCACCTGTGAAAGCAGCCATGTGATATACCAGCTGTCCTGCAATCATTGCAGAACTTTTTTATATTGTTATGACTACCAACCAGGTGTCAACAAGGAAGAGCAGCCACTGCTAAACTGTAGTCAAGAGCAAAGTGAATCACTGTGGCACAATGTGCAGCTGAATATAACATGTTTGATTTCAGTGGCTGGGCTGCTTCGTAGCATGGACCATCTGGATCCTCTCCTCCACTACCAACTTTTCTGAACTGCACAGATGGGTGTTATCTGTACAACATATTCTCCGCTCCCATAATCATCCTGACCCCAACCTATGGTAACCTACTATCCCGACATCCTCCACCCAACAGTTTCTGCCCCCCGCCCCACCTCTGTCCTACCATCTTTTCCTACTTCACATCCAGTCAGCTTCTTTGTGTTTTGCTGTCTGCCAATGCACACACTAGTCATTCCCCTTCCCTGCTTCCCTGCTTCTCTCCTTTACAGATATCCCCCCCCCCCCCCCCTCCAGTTTCTCAAGGATTCCTGTCTTAGTACACAGTAGCCTTGTCTCATTGCTTCACCTATTCCACTCCTTCAGTTATTCATATTTCATCAAGATTGTTCCATTAACAGGTTTAGAGTGAGCTCTAATGATTTTTTCTGCAGGTCTTCCTAATTGTTACTGTTCTGGGATAACACCATTCTACAAGCTGTAGTGTTGACCACAATGATTTTATTGAGCTACCAAAGCCATGTGCTGAATTCTGTGTTCAGATTTCTACTCACGGAACTAATACTTTGCAGATGTTGATCTTGTTGACTGTGCTACAATTGCACAGTTCTTAACTTTCCTAAAGTGGTGTTCTACTGAGCAATTGTAGAACATTTTAGTGCTCCCATCTATCAATTCTTCTCTCTTGTAGTTCGAAATACAGCTAGGCTCTCATCTCTCATTGTGCTATGGAATAGACACTGCTAGGAGAATGAGATCTGGAGAATGCTTTATACTAAACATAAGATTCCATTCTGGATCAAACCTTCAGTTAGCAGTGTAATTTGTGTATCCTGACAGATTAAAACTAGTAATGTGTGTTATCTCTAGCTAAAATATCCATCTGTTACAGGGAGCCCTGCCATTGAGCCATCTAAGCACTCTTAGGCATGTGTCATAGCTTCAGTCTATCAGACAAAACAGTTATACTTGAGTGGAAGCTGGAATCCAGAATTCAGTCTTTCACTTGGTACGAGTGTTTGTTCTTCTGTTATTTCTGTAAGAGATTATAGCTCTGCCTCACCATACAAAAGTCTCAGTGGGTTTTGTGGGTTTTACATGCATCTTAAAAAATCACTGGAGTTCTTGGCCATGCTCTTATCAAGAAATATTCACAGTCCAAAGTTTCTTGGCAAATCTTGGAGCATACATAAGGTATATTCAGCTTCATAAATGTCGTTCTCAAGTACAGCAAATTACATAAAAGTTAATTGGAAAACATTTGTTGTTTGCCGCTTGGAAATGTTATCATTTCAAGCTCAAAATGTATTCTATAGTTCTACATAAAGTCGATGCTATTATTCTTGATAATTACTTGAAGAGGAATTATGGAACATTCCTTTTTCCACTGTTGCAAACTTGCATAAAGAAACAGTTAAAGTGCAGATATTTCTGTCACTTAAGTTACCTAATGTGAAATCTGTTCTGGTTAATCAGTGCCATCACATGATAGTTTTATTAGTACTGTTGATACTTAAAGCTATATTATACATACCAATAAATTCAATGTTGGCCATAAAAAGCCATAAAAATCAATGAAAGATACTATTTTAAATGATAAAGAAGGTATGAAATAGAAAACCGAAAGATAAAGTAAATGTTAGAAGTGTTGGGCAAGAAATTATATAGTGGCAAAAAAGAATTTCTTGTCTATTTACAATTTTAAGTCTCAATGACTACCTGCATAAAGTAAATAGAATCATGTTTTGGATCAGCCCCTTCACATCTTCCCTTATGCTATTAGGGAATTGTCTGGAATGGAAAGGATGGTGCGAAGATGCTGTGGATCCTCTCCGGTACACCGGATTGACAGTCATGGAGTGCTAGAGTTAATGTAATTGCAGGACTGCAGAGCTTGTAGCTGAAAGTGAGTAATGGAAGGATAAATAGTGCTCTTCTCTTAAAGTACAGTTTGAAATCAGAATAACAATGTTCTTTACATTCATTGTTCTGATTCATGATTTGAAGTTTTTGTGTCAATCAAATGTGGACATTGTGACTAATTCAGTGGTGTGTCGGTATGCATGCTTTTGTATACTTTAAAGACATGGATAAATAGATCACGTTTAGATATTATACATCTCTTGATTCATGCAAACTGGCACATTCACATTTTACATTTTTAATTGGTCTACATATATAAATGCAAAACAGAGTAGTTTGTTTCTGTGCTCATTATCTTATTTTTGGTTAAAATACACATCTGAAAAATTATTTTCTACATGCCCCTGTCCATGCTTTTATTGTTCGTGCATCATTGTTGTGACATGTCATTTGTGATGATTGAACTTCAGCAAATCAGTTTCAGAATTTTTACTACATAATTGCTTATACTTTATGATGGAGCCCATACTCTGAGACACGTGAGATATTTATCCCAGACATTTGTCTAGAGTATGTAGCATCTTCACGTTTATGTAGGAGGAATTACAACATACACCCATAAGTTGTACTTACCAAATGAGGGGTATTATGACGGTCAATGCAGGGGACTCACATTAACGAAGAGAACAGTTCAAATCTTCATCCAGCTATATTGATTTTGATTTACTTTCTTTTTGTGTCAGGTCACATGAATTGTTAGTGAATGATGTTATTTTCAGTCTGAACAATTCACTGTAAAATCTTGATCTTAACGGGAGCCTAAAATTTAGCCTGGACTAAAGCCATGATGCAGCTTTCCATTGCCAGAGGTGGAAGAACTGATAAGTGACAGAAAGAATCCTAGGGCCAACTAAGAATGAATCCGGAATCTTTAGATTTATAGGCTAGCACTTACCCACTTACTCTGAGCCATGCTGTTTCACCTTCTCAAGTCTAAATTCCAGGTCTTCCCTTTAGGACCAAAGTAATTGATTGGTGATGCTTCAAGCCAAGACCTGTCCTGTTCTAGGCCAATGTACCGGGCAGGAGGACTTGCTCATGGTATCACTGTCCCTGTTTGTTGGCTGTTCTCACTAGTGTGCATCTGATTATTTGGACCTTGGAGGGATTTTCCAACACAAAACTATTTCCATCATGGATATTTTAGGACACATTCATATTTCAAAAGTTTTAGGACACATTGATATTTCAACAGATTTCTTGATTATAGCAGTCCTAATATATATGTAAATGAATTTTTCGGGCTCTTCCACATGAACAGATTTTGGTTATTGATGAAACTGTGGTCTTTGGACATAGACTCTTTATTTTCTTTTCTTTTATGTGGTAGGGGCATTCAGTAAAACATAAAGCAGCTGTTCATGATTAAAACATCCGCTACAGTTCTACAGTTACTGATTGAACTCTTTACACTACCAGGTTTCAGGAACTCTATCTCATCTTTAGATATATCACTACCTCTGTTTTGATCCTGCAGTTTAGGGATATTGTTTTATTTTAACTTAGAGATACACCTGAAGATGGGGCAGAGTCCCTAAACCCTGACTGTATAAATACTTCAGCCATAAAGACTTCATCCAATAAATAACTGCTCAACTGTAGCAGATAATTTAATCATGGACATTTCATATAACATATGTGGTCGTCTCACAAGCAAAAAATTTGTGATACAGCAGCTGTTCATATCATTAGAGCTGTGTAATATCGTTTGGCATACATAGCTTGTTCCATGAAAACAAGGTATGCTTGAACATTGGGCATTGTATGACCTAAATTGTTTTGTAGTTCATAGCAGTTTGATTATTGTTGTGATCAACTGCTTTGATACTTTTTTCTTTAATATTGTGTGTATTGACGGTGGAGGCGGGAGAACGTGAAGGGAAGGGACTGTTCATGTCAATTGCTTTAGGACTTTCTGCAGAAGGATTTAATGCCGGATCAGGATTTGAACCCAGGGTTTCTCACTTTCTTTAATACTTTTACTGCCACGGAGATTGTTGAGTGACAGAAAAGGGAATAGATCCCTGTTTTTTCCCCTTTTTCTTTCTCTTATTTAAGATAGTTGTAAATGAATATAGGATTTGAAGTTTGCTCCTTGAAATGCCCCATAAAGAAGTTTTTTATGGATGGTGAAATTGGAGGACCCACTGCAGTGCCAGCAGTCATCTTGCATTAATTCCCCTCACACAAAGTGTACCATCTTCAAATAATTTTAAGAGTTTTAATGATATGTGCAGAATGGTGTAATAATGTTCATATCATCGCACACTAGGACCTTTAGTAAACAAAGACATCACTTGTCCTCATATTTACGTCATAAGTCCTAAAACAATGCTACCAGCTATGTCCCCATCTCTCCTCCACTTTTTACTGGGTCTATTTTATGCCTGTGTGCCAGAAGCAGAAGAGAGAGTTGCTCCTGTACTTCTGATCTGTCATTTTGCTAACTGATAGTTGCAGACAGAAACCTACTGATGAGCTTAACTAGATGTGTCACAGCAGTTGGGGGCTTTACCATGTGGTAAAGCAGGAAACTGCAGGGTGTTTCACAATTCATGTTACACACTTCTAGAGGTTGCAGAGGGGACTTAGTCTAAAGTTTTACATAAGTTCTCATATACAGAAACATCATCCAGTGATGCTACTGAGCATCAGAGTTATAGGTGCTGGCATCTGTAAATGTATGTATGTATAAGGTGGTTCTGTGGTGATGATGTGACCAACTTTCAAGGTTGGTGGAGATGGATAAATGTCTCAGTTTGAGGTCAGGGTCGCCAGTTCAGAAACAAACGAGTCAAAAGTTACAAGCGAAAACCATTCTGATACCTCTGACAGTGGAATACACATACTGGTACTGTTGTCGCTAAGAGGTGGAATTATGGGCGAAGACAAGCATGCCAAGGGTATCAGTAAGATAATTTGCTTACAACTTCAGACTCATTCATTTCTGAACCAGGGACCATTACCTCAGGTTAATACATTTATCCTTAGTTTGTAACATCATCACAAAATATGACGTATATCCATACATTTACAGGCACCAGCACCTATAACTTTGACCTTCTGTAGCTCTTTGAATGATGATTCCAGCCATAGTTTCCCATCAAAAACTTGATCTACTAAGTTCCCCCTCCAACCTCAAGAAGCGTGTAACATGAATTGTGAAACACCCTTTATATTTCATGGAATGTGTGTAATGCACAGTTAATTGAAATGATTTGAGAATTGGCAGAATTTTATTCTTCCATTCCGAGTAAATGTTTGTTTTATACCTTCAACAAGTTCACTGTGAGTCCCATCCTTATCCCTGGGTAATTTGAGCTAAAGCTCCATATAAGTAAATTTTAATTTATTTTCATTCTTACTTGTTGCTCCACTTTTTCTGCTTCTTGTGACTGTAGCATTTCTTACAATGGTAGTGCATAGGTGGCAAGCTGAAATAATGACACGGTCCAGTCTCATTAATATGACCTGTCAGAACTGAATAACCACCTTTCATAGGGTAGATGTGCAGGAAGAGTGTCAGTGAAGTTGTGGATGGTACTGTGAGAGATGTCGAGCCATGCCAACTCCAGTGCTGTAGCCGACAGCACTAGGTTTCACTGTGAAGATCCATGGGACGAACAGGCTGATAGAGATACCCCCACAGATTCTCAATTGGGTTTAAATAAGGTG
Source organism: Schistocerca gregaria (assembly GCF_023897955.1). Taxonomy (NCBI): domain Eukaryota; kingdom Metazoa; phylum Arthropoda; class Insecta; order Orthoptera; family Acrididae; genus Schistocerca; species Schistocerca gregaria. The sequence goes on from NC_064923.1 coordinate 762,931,504, forward strand.
GGTTTGGTGGCCAGGTATATGGTAAACGCATCCTGATTCTTTTCGAACCATGCACATACACTGTGAGCTGTGTGACACATTGCATTGTACTGCTGGTAGATTCCATCGTACTGAGGGAAAACATTTTTTTTTAAAGTGTGTACATGGTCCCCAATGGCAAGCATTATTGTGTTGATCCATGTGCTTCCCAGAAAGGTTCCATGCAAGGAATGCCACAAAAGCATTCCCTATATCGTAGTGCTTCCTCCTTCAGCATGGACCTTTCCAACAATCATTACAAGGTTGTACACGAGAAAGGTCGTCTGTCCAATGGAGTGTAAAACATGATTCATCTGAAAAGGCCACCTGTTGCTGCTCATTGGACGTCCACTTGCAGTATTGGCATGCAAATTTCAGCCTTTGTTGCCAATGAATGGCAGTCAGCTTTGGTGCGTGAACCAGGTATCTGCTGCAGAGCCCATACGTAACAATGTTTGCTGGATGGGTGTTGAGGAGGCACTGTTGGTAGCCCATTCATTCATCTCGATGATCAGTTGTTTCGCCTGCAGCCATTTTTCACCCCTTTCATCTGTGGTCTGTGGTGCACAACAGTTGCCTCATCATCAGTTTTGGATGGATCATTTTGCCATTTGCAGTATACTATAACCACAGCAGCATGTAAGCAATTTACAGACTTAGCTGTTTTGGAAATGCTTCCCTGCTTGGACTGAAAGCAACTGATTGTGCCATTTTGGATCAGGTAAATAGCTTCGTTTCTGCTTTTTGAAGAGGACTGCATTGTTTTCTGCATACCCTTCAACACACTTCACATATCTTCTGCTGATAGTGCTGCCATCTGTTGCCTGTGAGTGGTCATGTGACTGGATTGTACAGATGGTGATGTTTGCCATGTTCAGATTTGGTGAATATGGTTTTTACTGTTTTTGGGGCTGATCAGTGCTGCCTTTCAGCTATTACCATAAGTTCTGGTCATGTTTTAACTGCCACTGGATAGCTGTTATGGCAAAACAGGAGTTAGCAGGCAACCTCTGGGGTCCCTTAAAGCAGACCTTTTGTATCAGACTGGCTCAGATTTGCTGAGCTAACCCTGAATCAACTTTCATGTCCCATACTGTGTGTGGGAACTACATAAAACCCAGTGTTAAACCTTTCAACATTCTCATTTCTTAGAATAGACAGCAAGAGAATGTTAAAACCAAAACCAAATAAACAAGCTTGCTGCAATATTACTAAAGATTTATTAATTTGCATCTTTCGTAATGATTTCAGTATTTATGAGTGTTTACCATTTTCACACCAGAAGACAATAGCAGTGACTTGGGCTGCGACAAGGATACAAATAACAATCCTTTTTGCAGTCATGTTTCTAAGTCGGTGGCAAATCTGCTTGTGGATGTGCGCACAGGAGATATAGTCCATGAGAGCATTCTGAATTTGGTGGAAGTGGAGATTAAGATCAATCTTGGGATTGTAGTAGATCTCTACTCTATCAAAAAGGCTCTCTCACACGTTCTGGTCTACTGATAGTTCTGAGATTTTTAGATTTTAAACAAGTACTGATTTTAAAGATATACACACAAACATGTTAAATTAGGGCGTACCACTGCTGTCAGGCAACGTAATTGGTCAAGATATCAGGGAATCTTTAGCAGTTACTGTAGTAAAGAAATTGTGCATTATGTTAGGTACTGTCCATCTAGGAACCAAGGGGAACATGGTAGCTGATGATGTAATGGATGAGTCTATGGGGCACAAACAGGCATAATGTGCCATCTCACAGCATTTAGCTGTAACAGACAGTAAGTTCACTCATCTGTAGCCTTCAGAGGTGTGTAAACTTCTTCCATCCAGGGATGACACAGATACATAACTTTTCTGAAGTGAATTATCTTGATGAAGTTGGCAGCTGCTGTTGACATTTGGTTGTTTTTGCAAACTTTTTTTTTTACCTTATATGAAACACAGGGCCACGATTTATTTCTCTAAAATATCATACAAAGTTCATCACTATTTTTCTACTTAAAGCCTAAAATCTTTAACATGTGAATTGTGTTTAATTTGTTTAAATTTCTCACCTAGAATAACAGTGATTCAGTAAACTGATTTTTATAGGCCAGCTTCTTTGTGACATTTTTTTCATTGTGACAGCATGTCATCGGCATCATAGTCATGTAGAAATTTGTTTATTTTTTTAATACTTTTTCGTGAGTAGGTGTTGTGTACATCACTGCACTGACATTTTCTGTCCAGTTGAGCATCTCTGGCAGATTTCTCTTTTTTTTTGTTAGTGTGTGCCTTGAATCCCACATCATTTCTTACGTTTTATTCTTTCCCTTTTTTCTTCACATGTATTTTTCACAAAGAGTATTTGAGCGAACACTTATGTCTCCATACTCATACAGCAGCTCTCTGTCATTGTTATCTTCTGTGCAGTGTGATGCTAATTGTGATTGTTTTGGTGAGAACTTACGTGGTGTGTGTGTGTGTGTGTGTGTGTGTGTGTGTGTGTGTGTGTGGAGGGGGGAGGGGGAGAGAGAGGGAAGGGATTGAGGAATGAATGTTTTTGGATACTTGAGGGTGCTTGATTATTATGTTTTGTATGGGGAAGTGTCTGTGTATAATTTATTGAATGCTGCAAACAATGTTTTGTTTCACAGTGTTGTGTTGTTGTTCGAGACTTTCTTTCCTTCTGTCACTGCTTTTTGCATATGGTAGTTATCCTCAGTTGTGAATTTTTGATAGAACTATTGCTTTCTCTGAAGATCTTGAGATCAATCTCTATGTTGTTTGGGGTGGATTTCTTGTAAGAGATGATCTGCAAAAGTGTAGTGTTGTACTATTACTTTTTAAGGTTCTAACATTTTCAGAATATCTAGTTTTAAAATTTCTTCCCATTTGATCTGTATTGGTATGAACCAGAGGTTGGCATGAACTAGAGGTTGGCTGGTATGTTCCAGCTTTGGAAGAGTTGTTTGTGGAGATGATCTTAGCATTAAAAATTTTCTATCCTGTGTTGTTTGTGCAGAATGATATTTGTGATGCTTGCTTCATCAGAATGTTTGACTGGACATTTTTGTTTCTGTATGTTAATATGTACCAAATTCTGTTTTTTAAGGTGTTTCTTGTTCCCTGTGTTTCTCATGCACTAGTATTCCTGGTTGGTAATATATTCATAGATTTTTTAATTTGCTTTTTTTAAATCTGTTGTTTGGTTTGTGTATATTATTTGTGCGCTGTACCCATTTTCTCCAGCTACATAGTGTACTGTGTTTAGTTCCTATGTATAACTGAGTTTGTCCCAATGAGTTCATTTAAGCCTATGTAGTGCTCATCTAAATTTTAGAAACTTTGTGGGTAATTGGAATGATTGTATGTGGGGGTGCTGGTTCCATGCATATTCCAAAATTATGTTCGCCATTGGCTGAGTATGCTGATATCTAGAAAATTTAAGTTTCATGTGTACTACAGTCTCATTGGGGAATTTTATTTTAGGTTAAACCATGTGTGTCACTGTATAGTTGTTTTATCCAGGTATCTGTTTCATTTTTCAAATAAACGATGTCCACATGATGTTATCAATGTATAATCTTCTATTGTTTTGGATGTGTAATTTCATTGAATATTTTTGTTTTCATTGTGGCTCCCAGATAGGTTTGCACAGTGACCATTATTGGTTGAGCACATTGGTAGACCTTCTTTTTGTAAATATAATTCCTTGTGGAAAGTGCAGTTGGTCTGTTGTGTTGTAATCTATAAGGGGGATTCAATTTCATCAGTGTGTGCATTCGTTGTTTCCTTTGTTTCTGCAGATGTTCTTTAATGCTAATTTTTTTTCCTGTGGGCTTATTTATTTACACCAGTGTGATTTCATAAGATATAAAATTTGATGTTGATGGTATATTTACACCTTTATATTTCCTATCAGTTGATTGGTGTTTTGTAGATTTGTATTGTGTGACAGTGTACAGTTCTGTAGTAATCTATACAATGATAACGAAATGTTATGACCACTGCCACTGCGATGTTGGATGCTGTCTGGTGGGTTTGCTTGCATTTGACATGGTTACAAAAGTATGTAAGCAGAGCAGACATGAATGGGGTAACATATTAGCAAAGATATGGGCTGAAAATGGGGAAATCCGTTGAGATACATGACTTTGACAAAGGGCAGATTATTATTATGCAGAACCCTGTGAACAAGTATCTTGAAAACGACAGCATTGTTTGAACATTCATGTGCTACTGTCGTGAGCATCTACGGAAAAGAGGTAGAACAACAGTGAAACTACCACTAGATGCTAAATGATTGAATGTCCACAAATCTTCACAGAACGTAGGGTTCGGAGGCTTGTCTACTCTGTAAAGTAAGATAGATGGTGATTTGTGCCATCTGTGCCAAAAGAACGCTATGCTGGTGCATCTTCAAGTGTTTCAGAGTATGCCAATCATCCTACATCATTGAACATGGAGCACCACAGCAGACCACCCCTATGTCTTCATATGTTGGCCCAACAACATTGTCAGTTGTGATTGCAGCGGGCATGGAACTATCAGGATTCAACCATCGATCAGTGGAAATATGTCGGCTCTTTGGGTGAATCATTTTTTGCTACACACTAGGTCAATAGTGTGTCCACAAACACTGTCATTGAGGTGAATGGCAGCTCAAAAAGTTCTTTGTGCCACAGTCACAGGCTGGTGGCAACAGTATTATGCTATGGGAGACAAACTGCAAACCGTTTGGCATGTCTTTATGCTTGATATTCTCCCCCATGGCGATTTCATCTTTCAGCAGTATAATTGTCTGTGACTCAGAGCAAGAACCATGCTACATTGGTTAGAGGAGCATTTTCGAGAACTCACATTGATGTCTCAGCGACCACATTTGCATGACGTAAATCTTAGTGACCCAGGTATATTCCATGTAAGGTGCTATCGCCATGTATGCAAATCAGCGGCCTGTTACTTACATGAATTACATGACGTATGCGTAGGCATTTAATGCCAAACCTACCAGCAAACTGTCGGAACCCTGATATGCAGAATCAGTGATGTATTTCATTCCAAAGACTGTGTGTGTGTGTGTGTGTGTGTGTGTGTGTGTGTGTGTGTGTGTGTGTGTGTGTGTGTGTGTAGCTAGGTGGTAAGATAGTGTATTTTTTATGTTAATTTACAGGTCTAATTTAACAGTTATGTTTGTATATTTTTATTTTTTATGTTAACTTACAGGTCTAATTGGACAGTTACTTTTTTGTAGAGTATTTAGGTTGGATGCAACGTATTCTTTTGGGTCATATGTTTTGATTGAAATTTAGTGATGATAATTTTAAGGGTTTTTAGAAGTTTCTGTATATTTCTTTTTAATATCATGGTGGGGTCATTGACTAATTGAATAATGTTCTATTCTATGAATTCTGCTCTTATACTGATGTATTCTGTTTCACTCATAAGGAATTCTGTTTAAAAACAAAGCTTATTTGTGGGTTTGGCCAGCAGTGGTCAATGTGCAGACTTATTTCTCAACCATACTGAAAACAAAATATTCAATGAAATTATGCACCCAAAACATTACAAGCTTGTATATTGGAACATGAAACTAACTTGCAGGGCATTTCCTTTACCTGCCTTGGTGGTGATTGCTTTCTGTTCTTGTATATACATATTTGTTTAGTTTCCTGGAGATGTTTTTGTTTGCTGTTTTCTTTTTGAATGAATGTGGGTCATGTTGTATTATCTGAAATAGGTACCTCATTCATACATTTATAGCTAGTGATGACTTCAAGCCACCTCAATATGTTGGCAAAGATACATGTTCTTTTACTGGTGGTAGATATAAAACTGCTCCATTTTCTCACAGAGTTATTGTGAGTTGCTAGTTCAGGGGCCCACTCAAAGTGTAAATGGTTGTGAAAACATACTTGATCTCTTAACAACAAATAATGTGGAGCAAATGGGATCAATAGATAGAATTGATGGAGGCCATTGAAAAAGTCCAGAAAAGGGTAGCCCATTTTGTATTATAAAATAGGGAAGGGAGTGTCACAATATCATAAGGGTCATTCCACATCAAAGGAACCAATTCCAAATGTAATGAAATTTGGTGTGAAGTTTCCATATGGTCTTTGATGGTTATATACCAAATTTCAGTCCAGTATCTTCAGTGGCTGTATTTTTAGGGACTGTTAAAGAGAGACTACTCATCTTCGTATCACGTACGAAGGTGCAAATGCACCAAGTTTGCTAGGCTTTTTATGCAAGTTCTAATAAACATTTAGTCATTTGCTTGAATATACCTAGACAACTTTCTTGCTTAGTCACACCATGGCAAAAATTAGGGATTTAGCCACACCTAAACATAGATACAAACCTCTAAAGTGGCTAAAAAATTTGTCGCACTATTCTGAGAGCTAAGGTTTGACCGACCACTGCTACTTTTCATACAAATCAGTGACACCAAAACTTTGAGACTTATTCATACATATGATGTCTATATACGGATCAAATTTAATTAACATTGGATGCCTAGATGAAAAGATATGCATCTGCGAAGTTGGTCAAAATTTTCTATGTGCAAATTTTACGGTACGTCTGGGAGATAGTATCTCAACTGTGTCTTGTTCAATTCCTTTTTTCTTGCCACAGCTGGAAAGAGCATGCTTTAGGTTGCAAAGCTATATTGTTTAATTTCTGGATCTTGCATATTGATGAATAAGAATATCTATAAAAAGTAGGGAAAGCGAATTATCAATACATACAAAAAATTAATACAGTTTGAAGTTGTAATTCAAAAAATGTGTAATTGTAGTGCCTTTTAATAGTATGAGATTTGCCTGTGGTTTAGGGAAAGTAACTTTGCTAATGAGAAGCGTTTTTACATTATTTTACAGTACAGAATATGAATATAATAAAAACTCAGCAAATGCTCTCAAGATTATAAAATCTAGACGATTGTAATGGAAAGCTATGTTGCTTTAGAATGTGTTAACCCTACAATGCATGGTGACGCATATATGCATTGTCACTGTTTCCATTGGCATTATAAAGCAGCAGTAGTTTTTTGAGCCTCTATCCTCGCAGTATTGATACACTGCTGAATCAGCACTCTCAATTGTTGCTTTAATTATCGGCAATTTCGACAGTGTCAGTCTTATTTGCTGTATAATCTTTGGTGTTGACATTGTGCGATCTTACTGTTGAGTACTAAGTGTTTGAATACTGATTAATCAATGTTGTAGCTGAATGCAAGCCCTAAAAGCTTCAAACCAGAGATGCTGAGTCACAGATAGGCACAACAAATAAAGCTTTCGGCCAGTAAGGCCTTGGTCAAAAATAGATGACACACACACACACACACACACACACACACACACACACACGCTTTCCCTACTTTTGATAGATATTCTTATTCATCAGTATGCAAGATCCAGAAATTAAACAATATAGCTTTGCAACCTAAAGCATGCTCTTTCCAGCTGTGGCAAGAAAAAAGGAATTGAACAAGACACAGTTGAGATACTGTCTCCCAGACATACCGTAAAATTTGCACGTAGAAAATTTTGACCAACTTCGCAGACACAAACACAACTCACACACATGACTGTAGTCAGGCAGCTGAGGCCTGAGACTACAGTCGTGTGTGAGAGTTGCGTTTGCGTGTGTGTTTATCTGTCATCTATTTTTGATGAAGGCCTTACTGGCCGAAAGCTTTATTTGTGACAGTCTTTTTGTTGTGCCTATCTGTGACTCGGCATCTCCTCTATATGGTGAGTAGCAACTTTCCTTTTCATAATATTGTTACATTTCATCTGGGGTTTTCCATTGTTTGATGCCTCAAATCAGGATATTCATGAGCTTTCAAAATTGCTTGTTATAGGTTAACAAACTAAAAAATCAACCAAGAGACCCTTGCATTCTGTTACTTTGATGGATCAGATGGAGCTGATTGCCTTAAGTCATCGCCACTCTATTATGGCAAAAGTCAACTACAGTCAGTTAAGGAAATGTCACCAATGGACAGTGAGCTTCTGCGACATTGGTCTTGGCTTGATTTTGGTGCCCAAATTTGTTCATACTTTAACGCCTTGTTGTTGACAAAATTTCAATTCCTCAGAAAAGTTGCTGCAACTCATTTAGTTAAGAAAAACACTTAACGAAGAAGGCTTTAATGCCAGTAAACGTGCGCATCTGATAGGTTGAAGTTACTGACCAATGAAGTTTTTAACATGATCAGAAAATTTGTACCAAATTTGACATGAAGTGGTCCAAAAAGAATCATCCCACCAGATAACCAAGAATCACCATCCACTGAAGACACGGATGTTGTTGATGCTTGCTTTACTGCTAGTACTTCATTACCAAGTAGCTGTTGCTCAAATAAATGTGGAAGAGTGCCAAAAATGTAAAGATATGGACATCTTAATTCAAGAATGTAAGACTAAGCTTCAGACTTCAAGCAATTGCTGTAAAGTTCAAATTCTGATGCTTGCCCTAAATAGCCGAACTATTTGGGGGGGGGGGGGGGGGGAGGAAAGGTAAAGAGTTTGTTGTTTCAACTAAAATGGTGAAGAAGGCAAGGAAACTAAAGATAAACATTGGATTTTGGCAACACCTGCTAAACAAAAAGGAGAAAAGCTCAATGATGAAATGAAACAAAATGTTCTCACCCCCTTTTTTGTGCAGATTATGAGTTTTGATGTTTATTCCCCAGCAAAAAGGAATGTGTTGCAGTAAGAATAAATGGGGAAAAGATTCACAAGCATAAACACCTGATCCTTTGTAACCTGAAAATAATGTTAATTGCATATTATAAGCAATATGAAAACCAACTGAGGTTCTCAAAAATTTTTTGACCTCAGCCCGAAATGGTGTGCTACAATTGGTGCTTCTGGATCACATTCAGTATGTGTATGTGCAATTCATTAATGTCATATGTTTGCTTCAGCAACAACCATCCAAGATGACAACAAGAATCTGATGAAAAAAAAAACTCTATACACTTTGGAATCAAAAGATTGTATGCTGCAACATTGTGAGGAAGGTCCAAGAAGAATGCAACTCCCCCCAGGGGCTCAGCATTCACTTGCTGAGTACGGGCTTGGCGACCCCGGGGTCCTGAGCTGGGGACTGGTCTGCGCCGCCAGTGTCCTGTCACCGTAACCCCCGGACATGCTTCAGCGACCACCGTACGGCGCGGCGGTGAAATGTTGTGTGCTGCGGGGAATGGTAATCTTGGCTTGACTGCCTGGATTGCGAGGAAGGCCAACCTCTATAAAAACCCCTCAATCTTTCGGTGTGCTCCGCGCCTAGAAGATGCATGGCTGTTGGGGTGGAACAGTCGCAAGCGGGCAACCTCTGGGGCACCTGCCGCACCCCAGTTGTATAAGGCTTACTCAGGCACGCGGGGCTCTGTCTGAGCGGACTTTTAGTTCCCTAGCTGCTCGTGGGACCACAATGGACCCTTCGACCTCTACATTTCCCCCTACCAGTGGCTTGGGTGGGCCGCTGGTAGGAAAACACACCCAATCGAAAAAGCGGCTACGCGCTGCGAGTCCTCCAGCGCCTGGTGTTGCTAGAGGTTTAACAGAATGTAGTAACGGAGCACATGCTGATAATCAGAATGTGTTTTTGATTATTAAAAGGAAGGAGGGTAGCTTTGAGAGGGTTTCTCCCTTTTACATCCACAAGGGTCTTGAGGGAATTGCAGGAACACTGAAATCTGTAAAGCGACTGCGCAATGGGACTCTGTTAGTTGAAACTTCTAGTTCCCGTCAAGTCGCTGCCCTTCGGAAAGCAAATTGTCTAGGAGAGTACGCTGTCGAGACCGAGCTCCACTCCACTTTGAACTATAGTAAGGGTGTTGTGACGTGTAGGGACTTGGTGGATATCCCCATAGACGTGCTAAAATCTGAGTGGGCTGACGAAGGAATTGTTGACGTGCAGCACATTATGAAACGAGTCAATGGGGACCTCGTCAAATCTGACTCGTTTATTCTCACATTCAGTTGCTCGAGACTCCCGGAGTATGTTAAAGCGGGGTTCTTACGTTTGTCCGTACGGCCATATTTCCCCAACCCAATGCGCTGTTTTAAATGTCAGCGCTTTGGGCATACTACGTTGGGGTGCAATGGAATAGCCACGTGTGGTAAATGTGGTCAGCCTGCCCATGACGGAGCCGATTGTTCATCGCCTGTGAAGTGCGTGAATTGCTCTGGGAGTCACCCTGTCTGGCGCCGGATCTGCCCCATCTATCTCGAAGAGCGGAAGGTACAGGAGATTAAAACATCTAAGCGCATCCCCTATGGTGAGGCCAAGAAGATCTTTAAGGCCATGCTACCTCCTGTGTTTTCCACATCTTTCGCTTCCGCTCTCAAAAAACCGGTACAACTGGCCACTGTTGCTACACAAACGGAGGTTGCTAGTGTTAGCACTAAAACCTGCACTTGCCAGTGCACTTGTACTGCTGCGGTTGTTTTGCAATCTGGGGCTCTCCCCGCTACATCGGACAAGGCCGTGGTTGCTGACGTTGAGGTACTTCCAGCCTCCCCCCATATGGCGCCTTCTGCCCAGGCGAGTCAACCTCTAACTGTTGACAAGGCTCTGCATTCCAAGCCCCCCAAGACAAAGCCTCAGAAGATGAAGGTTCTGCCACCTGAGGAGACTAGTCAGCGTCGGTCCGATGATGATGCCATCGTACTGTCTGACGTCTCCCGTGGGTCGTCATCGGATCTTATGGACATTGATGTCGACCGGGGGCGATCTTCTCGCCCCAGGAATAAATCTCCGGCCAGTACGGTCTCTCCTCCAAAGCACAGAGGCAGGGTGAAAGTTCAGCCACCCTGATCACTGGCTCCCATATTACAGTGGAACCTGAATGGTTTCAGGACGCATGTGGCCGAATTACAACTCCTCATACGAGAGTGCCCCTTGTGCTTATGTCTCCAAGAGACACATTTTCGGGCCACTGATTCTCCTTCTTTACGCGGCTATACCGCATATCGAAAAGATGATCTGACGGGGCAAAGGGCAAAGGGTGGTGTTGCAGTTTTTGTCCGTGATGTGCACCCCTCATCTGAGCTCCCTCTCGTCACCGACTTGCAAGCAGTTGCAGTTGACATTCTTGTGGGTCGGAGGCTCACAGTCTGTTCTGTTTATTTACCACCTCCGGATGCGATAGACACTGAGGCTCTCACGGACCTTATTAGCCAACTCCCTCGCCCATTTCTTCTTCTGGGGGACTTCAACGCTCATAATGTCTTATGGGGCTCTCCGACTACTTGCCCCAGGGGTCGCATTCTGGAAAGCGTCATGATGTCTGAAGAACTGTGCCTCCTCAACTCTGGTGCTCCCACTCATTTCTGTACTGCTTCCGGATCGTCATCGGCTATTGACCTTTCCTTTTTCTCTCCAGCACTCGCGGATTCTGCTCTGTGGGAGGCTGCAGCTGACCTCCATTCTAGTGACCACTTCCCCCTCTGGATTCGCCTCCTGGATGAGGCTGTGGTGTTACCAGTGCCGCCCCGGTGGCAGCCTTGCAGAGCTGACTGGACACTTTTCAGCCAACTGGCTGTTTTGGAACACCGTGCCAGCGTCCACGAATGGGTAGACCATGTTGCAGCCGTGATCTCTCATGCTGCTGAATTGTCCATCCCACGGTCATCCGGTCATCCCAAGAGGCGTCCTGTCCCTTGGTGGACCACTGAGTGCCACTCAGCCATCCGTGCCCGCCGTGCAGCACTGCGCCGCTTCAAGTGCTGTCCCTCAGCTGACAATCTTGCGGCCTTTCGAGTGGCAAGGGCCAGAGCGCGGCGGGTGATTAAAGAGAGCAAACGACGGTCATGGCAATCGTTCTTGAATTCCATCTCTCGCTCCACTAGTTCTACGAAAGTATGGGAAGCCATCAGGAGGATTTCCGGGAAACTCAGCCAGCTACCTGTCACGGCATTGCTGCATCAGGGATGTCTCCTCACGGCGCCGAGAGACATTGCCCAGACACTGGCCATGCATTTTGCGGAATCTACCGCCACTATTAACTGTGATCCAGATTTCTGCCGCTACCGCACTGCCGTCGAAAGGGGTCACTTGGACTTCCGGTCTCTACATTCTGAACCCTATAACTGCCCCTTCACAATGTGGGAACTGGATTCTGCGCTGTCTGTGGCTCATGATACTGCGCCTGGTCATGATCAAATCCGGTACAGCATGCTGCGGCACCTGTCGCTGCCATCCAAGGAAGTTCTCCTGAACTGTTTCAATATGATATGGTTATCTGGCACGTACCCTGACTCGTGGAGGGAGGCAATTTTGATTCCACTCCTCAAACCAGGGAAGGACCGAACGCATCCCAGTAGTTATCGGAGTATTGCCTTGACGAGCTGTGTTGGGAAGACGTTGGAACGCATGGTCAACCGCCGCCTGGTTTGGCTGCTCGAGACCAGGCAGCTCCTTAGCCCCTCTCAGTGTGGCTTTCGGAGATGTCGTTCCACTATAGACAACTTGACCCTGCTTGAGGCCGCCATCCAGCAGGCCTTTCTACGTAACCAGCATTGTCTAGGGGTCTTCTTTGACATTAATAAGGCGTATGACACTACTTGGCGCCGCCTTATCCTCAATCAACTCCATGAGTGGGGCTTTCGTGGCCGTCTCCCCATCTTCATTCGGTCCTTTCTTTCTCACCGCCTCTTTCGGTATCGGGTTGGTAATGTGCTATCGGATTTGTACGTGCAGGAGAATGGTGTTCCTCAGGGCAGCGTTTTAAGTGTCACCCTCTTTGCCGTTGCTATTAACAGTATCACGTCCACTATCCGGAGTCCTGCCCAATGCTCCTTGTTTGTGGACGATTTTGCTGTTTTCTGTTCTTCCTCCAGTCTTGTCAGTGCTAGTCGGCAGTTACAGCTTACGATAAAGCGCTTAGAGGCATGGACTGCAAAGATGGGTTTTACCTTTTCTGCAGACAAATCTGTGTGTGTTCATTTTAATCGTTCTCGGCGTCTTTTTACCTCCCCTGAATTGCGTCTGAGGGACACCGTTCTTCCTTTTAGGGACACTGTGAGGTTCCTGGGCCTCACTTTTGATTCCAAGTTGTCGTGGTTGCCTCACCTTAAAGACCTCAAGGTGCGGGCCCTGAAGGCACTGAATATTTTGAAGTGTCTGAGCCATCGGTCCTGGGGAGCAGATCGGGCGCGTCTGCTGCAGTTTTATAGGGCTTTCGTCCGATCGCGTCTTGACTATCCTTGCACCGTGTATGGGTCAGCAAGGCCTTCGTATCTGAAGATCCTTGACGCAGTACACCATGAGGGTATCAGGCTGGCCACTGGTGCCTTCCGTACCAGTCCCATCCCCAGCCTGTGTGCTGAGGCAGGGGAACCGCCGCTCGCCATCCGGCGGAAACTCCTCATGGTGCGACGGGTGTGTCATTTCCTTGCGTGTCCTACCTCCCCTGCGTACCCTACCGTTGCCCGACCGCCTATGGAACGTCTCTTTTCCAGTCGTCCCAGGGCAACAAAACCATTTGGGATTCGTGCCAAGCATTTGCTTGAGTCCCTTGGTGTGGAGCGTGTGGCCCCCCAACGACAAGGTTTTACTCGCCTGCCTCCCTGGTTGCTCCAGAGGCCCAGCATCCTTTTAGACTTGTCGGAGAACCGGAGGAACTGCACTCCGGCGATTGTTTTTACCTCTTTATTTTACGATATTTTAAACCAGCATCCGGACCATGTACCTGTATTCACAGATGGCTCTAAACAGGGGGCACTGTTGGTTGTGCTGTTGTTTTCCCTGATCGAGTCGTCAAGTTACGGCTTCCTGCGGTGTTTACCATCCTCGATGCCGAATTATTTGCAATACTGCGGGCATTGGAGCAGATGAGATGTGTTCCCAGTATTAAGTTCCTCATCTGTTCTGACTCCCTGAGTGCCCTTCAGACCATTCAACACTTGTACCCAGCGGATACGGTCGTCCAGAACATCCATGATGCCCTACTCCACCTGCAACGGCAGGGGAAGGAGGTTTCTTTCTGCTGGGTGCCGGGGCACGTGGGTATTAGGGGAAACGAACTGGCGGATGTGGCTGCCAAAGATGCATGTTCCCTCCCTCACGTTGTTGAATGTGCCGTCCCCCTCCATGCTGTAACCTCCCTTTTGCGTTTTCGTGTTATGCATCAATGGGAAGAGGAGTGGTTGGCAGTTTCTGACAATAAGCTGCGTCTGGTAAAGGCCACTACGCGACCATGGCGTACGTCCTACCAGTCATACAGGCGGGATGAGGTTCTCCTCACTCGCCTCCGCATTGGACACAGTCCCTTCACGCATGGTTTTTTACTCCGGCGGGAGGACCCCCCAATCTGCAGTGCTTGTGGCGTCCAGATTACTGTCCGCCACATTTTACTTGACTGTCTTTTATTCTCTGACCAGAGGGCGGTGGTTTCCTTGCCACCGGATTTGCCCTCTATTTTGCAAGACGACGCAGCGACTGTGGTTAAGGTTTTACGGTTTTGTGTCCTGTCCAATCTGTTGCCTCGGATTTTAGGGAGAAGGTTTTAATGTGCTGCTGGGTGACTGGCTCACCCAGTTTTTAGGTAAGAGGTCCGCCAGTCACGATTACCTCCTTGTTTCACTTCGGTATCTGTTCTCTTTTCCTTGTGTTTCCTTTCCTTTTTTAGTGTGTTTCTTCTCCTCTTGTTTTGCCTCTGTATGTGCGCATTTGGAACTGCGTCAGGCCTGTGTCTTTTAGCCGTTCTCCTTGTTCGGCGTCCGTCTTGGTCCCTTCACCGCCTGTGTTCCTGTTTCTATGCGCTTGGGCGCTGATGACCACGCTGTTTAGCACCCGTAAACCTCAAACACACACACACACACACACAAGAATGCAACTAGATGCTTTTTTGGAAGATGCTTTTAGAAACGATGACCCTGAAGAAACAATGGAATACAAGCAGTGGGTCCATAATGACACACACACACATCGGAGACATGTTGGAGAACTGTTGAAGGATTCATGGAGGCATTGATTTTGAAAATTATCAGCTTAAGGCGCTATCGCTTTGTGTCAAAACACCAAAGTTTATACCTTAAACAGCTAAAAAGCAAGCTTGCAGAAGAGGAATTAATGATTTTTATGGATTTTGCTGAGAGTTATTCACTTGTTGATCAAGATGCTGTGCAAGAATTTCGTTTGGAAACTTGTCAAGCCATGTTACATCCATTTGCTGTCTATTTTTGTGACAAAGAATGTCAAAGTATTAGCATTTTTATTATCAGCAACTGTCTTTCTCATGATAACCATTGCTGTCCATGTCTTTCAAATAATGTTAATAGCATATTTAAAGACAAAGATTAAAAACATTAAGAACATTTATTACCTTAACGATGGGTCAGCTGCTCAATATAAGAATTTCAAAAATTTCATCAAGTTATGTCTGCACGAAAAGGATTTTGGCATCACTGCTGAATGGTTTTTTTTTTAGAACAAGCTACGGTAAATCACCTTCTGATGGCATTGGGAGAACTGCAAAAAGATTAGCAGCCTGTGCTAGTCTGCAGGGGCCCTTAGATAACCAAATAGTGACATCACGTGATTTGTTCAAATTCTGTGATGATAGTATTCCAGGCATAAAATAAACACTAAAAACATAGTACACGCTCCACTTTTGCAGATCATTTTTTACAAGTAATCCACCTTCCAAACAACACTGAGACTGATCTCAAGATCCTCAGAGAAAGCGATAGTCTCTATCAAAAACTCACAACAGAGGATAACAACCACATGCAAAAAGAAGTGGTAGAAGAAAAGAAAGTCTGGAAATTCTGGAATGAAAACACTACACTGTGAAACAAAACAATGTTTACAAAACTCAAGAAATTATACACAGACACTCTCCCATATAAAACATAATAATCGAACACACTCAAATATCCAAAACATCTGCTTCTCAGTTCCCCCTCCCCTCCCTCCTTCCCCCCCCCCCCCCCCCCCTCTCTCTCTCTCTCTCTCTCTCTCTCTCTCTCTCTCTCTCTCTCTCTCTCTCTCTCTCACACACACACACACACACACACACACACACACATCACATTGCATAAGTCCTCCCCCAGCAGATACACCACAACAATTCTCACTAAAATAATCAAAATTAGCACCACACTGAACAGAAAATAAACAGTGAACAAGTTGGCAGCGACAATAACACAGTGCCTGTCTATAAATACGGAGATGTATGTGTTTTAGCAAATACTCCTTTGTGAAAAATATGTGTGAAGAAAAAAGGGTAAGAGTAAGATATAATAAAAGATGTGGGATACAGTGTACACAGATGTAATAGAAAGAGAAACCCACTAGAGATGCACATCTGGACAAAAAATGAAAGTACAGTGACATACACAATACCTGCTTACGAAAAAATATTAAAAAATAAGCAATTTTCTTCATGACTAAATTGTCTGTGACATGCTGTCAAAATCATAAGTCACAAAAAAAGGTGACCAGTAAAAATCAGTTTCCTCAAGCATTGTAATTCCAGGTGACCAGTTGGAACAAATTAAACTAAATGTGCATGCTACAGTTTTTAGGGTTTAAACAGAAATATTATTATGAACTTTGATATTGTATGGAAATAAATCATGACTCACAGAAGATGCCACAATGTGTCTAAACTTGTCTGGGTAAATAAAAAAGAAAAACACTGTCTTTTGCATAAGGTGGAGTTTAAAAAAGCCAAATTTAGCTGAAGTGCCATCGTTGCCATGCTCCATTGATGCAAAGATTCCTCCTCTGGCAAAAAATGGACATTCATGGATAGCACGCACCGTACTCTTACAGGTTGTTTGGAAAAAAGGTTCCATTATTTACAGAGAATGTAGTGACCGCCATCCATTGCAATGCAGCCTTCTACCCTGCGTCTCGTAGAATCACACTCGTTGTGACACCTCTGGTTGTTGCTGGATTGCGCCACAGTCATTGAACATGTGTTGTGTATCCGCAGTATTCATGGAGACCACAACCCTATAATTTTCATGTGTCCGCAGAGCAAAAAATGCACAGAGTTAAGATTAGGAGAAATGGGTAGGTCAAGGTATTGGCCTTCTTCAGCCTATGGCTTTCTTGAACCTGTATGTTGCTCTTGAAAGACTCATGTTAGGTGTTGCCTCATGCGAAATTGAAAATGGCCCTAACCAACCAGTACATCACTAAGCAATACTTTGCTCTCAAAAGATTCATGTTAGTTATTGCCTCACCTGAAATTGAAAATAGCCCTATCCAACCAATACATTGCTGCTAAAAGACTCTCATTAGATGTTGCCTAACTCAAAATCGAAAAGGGACCAGTATCCCAACATATGTTTGGTGCTCCATTTTCAAGTGGAATAGGAAAAGCTCCGAGCAGGGTGGCGCAGTGGTTAGCACACTGGACTCGCATTCAGGACGACATCGGTTCAGACCTGCATCTGGCCATTGTGATTTAGGTTTTCCATGATTTCCCTGAATCTCTTCATGCAAATACCAGGATGAAAGGGCATGACCGACTTACTTCCCCATACTTCTCGAACCCAATGGGACTGATGATCTTGCTGTTTGGTCATCTCCCCCAAACCAGTCTGTCAGCCAACCAACTAACCAACCAGCCACCCACCCAGGAAAAGCAATGACAGTAGTGGTTGTGTTTGCACAAATAAAGTTAACAGTGCAGTGGCTGATGGGAGTGACTGTAAAACGGAAATGCCTTTGTGGTTGTTCGCGTGCCACTGTACCGAGTGTCAACTTGGGCTTGCGTGATGTTTTGCGAAGTATGTATGTAGGTGCAGAAAGATTATAATGTCTCATAGAAGGATTGGGTTCTAAGCATCATATTATAATGAGCTGCATATAAATTTGAGTTTCTTTTGATGTTGTTGTTGTTGTTCTTATATGCCCTTCTGTATCTAAAACATTAACAAAATTTACAGTCTATAATTGAGCAGATCAGTGGCAGGGATGTTTGTGTGGAATCCCTTGTGAATATGAGAGAGTAGTCTGTTATTGAAATACAAGAATTGGAACAGTGAATTAGACAAATGAGATTAAAATATAAAGGTAAAATGTGTGGCTGTAAGGCCCATATTACACCTCAAAAACCTTTCACAAATCTTTTATAAAGTGTCTTTTATGCTAGGTGCTCCGGTGCTTGTAATTATTTGTTAAAAGATATGTTGCTGTAATCTTTAATAAAAACTAGGACCATGCTCTAACTTTTTATAAAGGATATCATCAAATTACCCCAGGACACCATCAAAAATTATACAAACTGTCTTTTACAAAAGGAGCTATGCAATATTCTTTTAGAGCTTAGGACAGTTTATGTTGGCAAATTTGTGTACTTAGTTGATCATCAAATAGAAGTATCATTTTCCACTTAGCTTATTGATCACAGTTTTTTCAGATGTGGAACATTGTTGTTACTAGAATGGATAAAAGTGTGTTTTGTGTGGGAGTTTATTCCATGAAATATTAATATAAGAAAGAGTATTTGAAAATGCACATTGATAGTTGCATATTTTCAACAACATGATCCAGGAATTGGATATCCTGAAAGAAACCATGTACAGATCAAAAGCAACATGTGAAAATTGGCATATTCACACACATAGCACTCCACTGGACTTGTTAGCTCTTAAAATGCACAGTAGATACAAGAAGTCCATTACAGGGGTGTTATTGTTGTTTAACCACTCCGCCACAGACAGTGCATTAAGAACAGGTGTTCGATCCTTGTGAAAGATGCAATCGCCATCCACAAATTGCTCTTCAACATTGGGAAGCAAGAAGGTGGTTAAAATATCAATGTAGGCATGTACTGTGATAGTGCCATGCAAAACAACAAGGGTGTGCAAGCCCCCTCCATGAAAAATACTTCCACACCATAACACCACCACCTGCAGATTTTACTGTTGGGACTACACACGCTGGCAGATGATGTTCACTGGGCATTCACCATACCCACATCCTGCCATCGGATCACCACCTTGTGTACCGTGATTCGTCACTCCACACAACGTTTCTCCACTGTTCAATAGTCCAACGTGTATGCTCCTTACTCCAAGCGACGCGTCGTTTGGCATTTATCGGTGTGATGTGTGGCTTATGAGCAGCTGCTCGACCATGAAATCCAAGTTTTCTTACCTTCTGCCTAACTGTCAAAGTACTTGCAGTGGATCCTGATGCAGTTAGGAATTCCTGTGTGATGGTTGGGATAGATGTCTGCTTATTACACATTATGACCCTCTTCAACTGTCGGCGGTCTCTTGTCAGTTAACAGAGGAGGCCAGCCTGTATGCTTTTGTGCTGTACGTGTCCCTTAACGTTTTCACTTTACTATCACATTGGACCTAGGGATGTTTCAGAGTGTGGAAATCTCACATACAGATGTATGACACAAGTGACACTCAATCACCAGACCACATTCGAAGTCCGTTTTCTGCGGAGCACCCCATTCTGCTCTCTCTCAATGTCTAATGACTACTGAGGTTGCTGATATGGAGTACCTGGCAGTAGGTGGCAGCACAATGCACCTAATATGAGAAATGTATGTTTTTGGGGGTGTCCGGTTACTTTTGATCACATAGTGTAGTAAAAATGCACGATTGTACAAATACTTAGAGTTGCATGACATATACAGCATGGATACATCACAGACAAAGCATATATTGCAGTTGTAGAGACGCCAAAGAAAATATCTTGTAAATACTGAATGAAATCGAGCCAACTTGGCGAAGAGGGAGAAATCAGTAGAGGATTATAATTTAAAATTACTAATGTGTTGTTGTATTCTTTAGTATGAAGACAGGTTTGGTGCAGCTTTACCATGCTAGTCTGCTGTGTTAAAACTCTTCACCTCTGCATAACTACTGCAACTTACGTGCACTTTTAATGTGTTCGAACCTTGGTCTCCTTCTATAGCTTCTGTACCTCTCACACTTTTCTCCATTATCTAGTGGGCTGTTCGTTGATGCCTCCCATTGCATTGTATCAATCAGTCTTTTTTACTTCATTTTATTTATTTGTATAAACATAGCTGTAAATTTCTTTTCTCCCCATTTCTCTCTCATGTCTTCATTAATTACCAGATCTACCCCTCTAATGTTTAGTTTCTTTTGTAGCACTGTGTTTATAAAGCTTTTATTCTCTTCTTTTCTGTACTGTTGATTGTCAATATATTACTTTTGTACGAGGCTGCATTCCAGACAAATACTTACAGAAAAGACTTAACATTAAAAATTTGTTATATGTTGAAATATTTCTCTTTTTCACAAATAATTTTCCTGCTATTAGCAGTCTTAATTTATTTATCCTCTGTTCTCCTACCATCATGAGTTTTCTGTTGCAAAAATATCAAAACTAATGTATTACTTTGACAGTTTCTCTTATAGCCATTTTGCACTTCTTTCCCTTTTTTTATTCTATAAGCATCTAACGATCACTTTGAAACTTGCGACATCCTCTTGTTCTTCCCACAGTATCTTCAGTTTTAATCCGCAGACCATAAACAATAAATTATGATCAGCATCCACATTTACCCCTGGAAATGGTTTGCAGTCAGTCTAGCTTTCCCTCCTTCCTGCCAGCCTACCATTCCTCCTTCCCCTCAATGTAACTCCTAACTCCCCTCCCTCTCCTCTCGGTATACCTTCCCCTACAGATAACGTTTACATACATATCTGGAAAACTACATGGTGCATGGTGGAGCTACGCTGTACCACTGTTCTACTCACAAATAGAGTGAGGGAAGAATGACTTTCAATATGCCTCCATATCAGTGCTAATTTCTCTTACCTGACATTTACGTTTGTGGCTGTACAATGGTTCTGCAGCTACCTGCAAATGTTGCTTCTCAAAATTTTTCTCAATAGTGTTTGTGAAAAGAATGTTGTTGAAACGCGGTATTACTCAATTCTTTAGAAAATTAAAATAACAATCTCACCACAGTTATTTAAAGAAAATAGGAAATCCGGAATCACTGGTCTTGGACAAGCTTGTGATTGTTTTACAATTTTAATTTGACTCAAAACAGACTTTATTATAAACTTCAGTTCAGACATTTGCCCTCTTACTGATGCAGTATACAAATTTTCACTTTAATTGAATTACATAAACACAAATAAGAATCATATTTTGTATCCGCAACCAAAAACATAGATAGTAGGCATGGTGAATAATCAAACATAAACAATTGTTCTTGTTTAACCATATCTCAAAAGGCTAGTAATACTATACACTTCCAACCCAAAGTTACACAGCCACATAATACCACAACTTAAAAAAACAAGATATTGAAGCTCAATAAAACTGAACTGCCCACACAAAGGTCCACAGTGAAACATGCTTATACTAAAAATGCAAAGTGGGCCAACCAAGGTCGCAAAACTGACACACGGGAAAAATAACAAGTTGCACATTCATTAAAGATACACAAATGATTAACATAAGTGTTGAATAAGAATGGCTAGTAATAACCAGTAAAATAACTTACAGAAACGCTAATATTAACAAAGTAGCCTCACTTAACTTTAGAGAACAGCGTTAAGACTCACAGCAATATTTGGAAGCAATAACGCTTGGGCACAGGCTGACAAGCAGTCGATGTGTATTTATATATAGTCCAACCGGCCTCACAATGCGCAGTCCTGACTAGAATCCATAACCGCACCGACGCCAGGAAACGAGCAGACTTAACAAATGGCCTGCAGCACAAATAGATTGCAATGAAAACAAGGTCAAATCACAGCCACACTGGAATATATAATAAGCATGCCCCCAAATTCTTATGGAACAATACTTTAACAGTACCCGTCTTCCAGTAAATTAGCAGGAAACTTGCAGTTGCCTTAAGGCACTTTCAGTATTAAATACACATACCAAATCCTGCCGTGACAAATGATTAAACCAGTAACTCTACAGCTGCCGGGCATGTACACGACAGCAGCCGGTCCCCAAGCAGTCAATATGTCCTAAAACAAGTTAAAACTAGCATGAAAACCACTAAAACGACACACTCCACAAATGATGAGAAACGAAATGAGGAACATCAGCCACTGTGGAACCAAGTTCAGAACCATCTCTGGCAGCTACCCCTGCCACAATAACTTTCAACAATCTTCTTAGTTAAACACATAATGACTTGGAGCTTGCAAATTACGAGCTGGGAAGCTGTTCATTGTGAGGTGACGAACCCACCACAATTTTGCATGTCAAGGCGCCCAATGATCGGCACCGTACATCGGGCGCGACAAAAGACTCGGGCAGTGAGCACGACGAGGCCCGTGCACCACGGTTAGGGACACAGCCTTTTTTTCAACACTAGTTGGCTCGTTGAACGCCAACCGGAGACTCTCCCGTCGCACGTTCACCCAGAAAAGCGCCGGAAGGGAGCAGTCAAAGATAGCGAGACAGCCGAATATTGATATACGTGATGCAAGTAGCCTAGCTGCTACGGCTCAGTCGTCTTTCCTCCAGGAATTCTGCTTTGCATTCATGAAGTATCTCCATAATACTCCTTGTGCTTATTGTACTTATCTAACAAATCTAGTGGCACACCTGTGAATTGCTTCAATTTCTTCCTTTAATCTGACATGGGAATTCCAAACATTCAAGTAATACTAAAGGATGGGTAGCACTTGTGTTCTCTACATGGTCTCCTTTATAGATGAGCTACAGTTTCCTAAAATTCTTCTAGTAAACCAAAGTTGACCATTCACCTTCCCTACCACAATTTTTATGTGCTCATTACATTTTGTATCATTTTGGGGCATATCAAGTATTCCGCCTTGGAGATATGTAATATATTTGACTGCGTCATGCTGCACACCACAGATACTGTATGTGAACACTACAGATTTGTTTTTTCTACTCATTTGCATTAACTTACATTTTTATACTTTGAGAGCAAGCTGCCATTCATCACACCAATCAGAAATTTGGTCTAAGTCATCCTGTATTTTACTGTAGTCAGTCAGTGATACTTTCTGGTACATTGCAAAGTCATAGGGGCACTCCCGACAACACCCTTATCTCTGACGGCCACTTGCCATCGTGACCAATGTACAGGATTGTATTACTTAAAATGTCTTCAATCCACCCACAGATTGAGAAACTTATTCCACATGCTCGTACCTTTGTTAAGTTTACAGTGGAGCACCATGTCAAACTCTTTCTAGAAATCTAGGAATATGGAGTCTACCTGTTGTCCATCATCAATGGTTTGCATTATATCGTGAGTATTAATGTCAAGCTGAGTGTGAAAGGAAGTAGTATATTCAAAATGAGAATATGCTCAAGAAAACCAATGTTCAGGCTATTGATCTGTAATTTTGTGGATACATTTTTTTTTTTTACCCTTCTTATCATACAGGAGTTGCCTACGCATTTTTCCAATTGCTTGGGACATTGCACTGGGCAAGAGATTTGCAGTAAATGCAAGCTAAGTAAAGGGCCAAGGGCTCTGTAAAACCAGATTGGGATTCCATCTGGATCTGGCGACTTGCTGTTTTTCACTCTCTTTCAGTTGCGTCTCTTTGTCAGGTATGCCAGTAACTATTTCCTCCACACAGGAGTCTGTGCGATGGCATATCCGTATGACCCTCCTGCATGAGTTTCTTAAATGCAAAATTTAGAACTTCAGCTTCCCTTAGGCTGTATTCTATTGCAATGACAGACCTGTTGAGGAGCAGCTAGAGTGAATTCTGGGACTTGTTTAGTCATTTTATGTAGTACAGGAATCTTCTCGGTTCATAGCAAGATCTTTCACTAAAGTGTGACTGTAAAAGTTGTTTGCTTTGCATGTTGATCACTCTTTATAGACACACAAATTTCTAATAAATTTTGCCTGTCAACGTTTCCATATTCTTTTTTGAATTGAAAGTGCAACATTCCTTGTTGCTTCCTCAGCATTTTCTGAGTATTATTATTAAACTGCAGTGAATCTTTAGTGTCCTTAATGCACTTCCTCAAAATATGCTTCTCGAGAATGTGATTTACAATCTAAAGTTTGTCTGTAATTCCTCCACATCCATTATATTGGGTTAAACAGATGTCCATTCATTGTCTTTGTAGGATGGTAACAACTGCTTATCATCATAAATACTCCCTTAGCTTTCTTGAGGGATTTTTTAACTTACCCATCATTGCCACAATGACATCAGTCTCCCCTGCCCCCCCCCCCCCCCCCCCTCAGTCAACCCTACCCCCTGCAGTCTACTTGTCACCCCTCCCTTCACACCCTTGATCTGATCGTCTCCCCCCCCCCCCCCCTTTTTACCCTATCCCATTCAGGCTATCATCTCCTAGGTCTGTCCTCCTCCATTCAGTCTACTCTGCCCCTCCCCCCCCCCCCCCCTTGGGCTACCCTACACCCAATGTCTATCCCCTCCCCCCCCCCCTTCTACCCCCAAGGTCAACTCCTGTCCCTGAGGTCTTCTACGATCTTCCTCAATGAAACTTCGATCTTAAAGTAACTTGCCTTCAATCCCCTTTGCGTAAGTAACTTACCCTTTGATCCCCTTGATGTATCTTACCTGTCGATATACAATATCCCTCAATTTATGTCTGTCACACATGCACCTGATCTACCTTTCACTTCTCTCCCTCCATCTGAGTATCCTTTCTGCTCATCCCATTTACCTCAATATCTGTTCCTTTATTTTTCCCCCACTTCCCCCTGTACCTACTACCTCTCTTCTCAGACCCCCTCGAATTTTCTCTCTTCCCCTCCCACTCTCTACTTTATCACTTCTCCCTCCATATCTCTATGACAGTCCTGTTTCCACTCTTCCACATTACTGGGAAAGGGTTGCTAGATTTAGTACATTTGGTTCCCAGTAATTTAGTGCAATGATATTTATGACCTGGGAAACTGCTGTGACTTTGAATGATCACCCATTTTCCTTTCCAGTTCTTACTGTTGTTGTTGTTGTTGTTGTTGTTGTTGTTGTTAAAATCCCCACAATGTAGTGTTATTTCTGATCAGTATATGTCCATTTTGGTTGTTGCCCTGAAATGGTTGGATTTAAATCTGAAATATAATTTCACATTATCTTACGTGGCAGTGGTATAGCTTCAAGTAGAAACACCTTTATTCATTGTTATATAGCTATTTAAATACGGTACAAATTCTGTAATCCATGTTCGCTCTAATCAAGTAAAGAATTGTACTGGCCAAGAGAAGGAAAATTCTCAACAAATTTGTGTTGCTGAATTGCTTTTCAGACAGTTCAGTAATATGGTATTTATGTTTTCCCCCCGCTACTCACCTCTTGGCTACTGTAACTCATTGTGAAAATGAGTGTATAAGTGTACTTTGTTCTGTCACATTAGTTGAATGTAAACAGTTGGTTTTTTCAGGTGATACATAAATGGGAAGGTAGATGAAAGCATCACCTTCATTCTTCAGAGTGTCGTCATGTTGCTTCATTATAAAAGAAAATGTAACTGTTATCATATTTGAGTCATCCCTATAACTTTAGTAGCAATTTTAGCGTATATAGTATATATGTTAAGTATATGACTGTCTCTTCTTGTCTACTAATAAGCTTGCCAAAGTACTGTATTGGAAAGATGAACTGTGCTTGTAATGTAGGATGGTCAAGTGTATGTCAGACATAATATATAACAGTGAAAAATCAAGGCTGAAATAATGACCTCCTCCTAAACCCTATGAAAAGGATAGATTACTACTTGCCATATAGAGGAGATGTTGAGTCGCAGACAGGCAACAGAGACTGTTATATATTGGAGACATTACCACTGTGTGTGTGTGTGTGTGTGTGTGTGTGTGTGTGTGTGTGTGTGTGTGTGTGTGTGTGTGTTTTTCTACTTTAGGAGGAGGACTTCTGGCCAAAAGCCCAAATGTGTAGCAGTCTTTTTATTGTGGCTGTCTGGGAGTGAATGTCTCCTCTGTATGGTGGTAGCATTATGTCCTCATAATACTGTCATAAATAATCTATATTTTAATGGAGATACTACGGAAATTATATGTTTGTTTTGCTACCACATATCATGATGTCATTAAGTCTGTCTTTTACTGTTGATGTTTGAAATAAACTATGGATAATTGCGTGCTAATCTTCAGAATATTACTAGTAAAGATATACTGAAAATAAAGAGGTGAGTCTTGTAATCTAAGTGAAATATGTAGTGAAATTAAATTGTATTGCAATTATAGTTGTTCATGTGGAGCATGACTTGCAAGTGATTTGTGTAATTGGTATTTATTAATTGGGCCCCTATTCTTGTATTTAGAACCAAAAACAGTGCAGTTAGGTGAAACTTATGACCTGATTTAAGACACTAAATCAAGTCCTATTTGACAATTTGTGATTTGTTTCAGAGAGTGTTTTTGCACCGAAGGATATTGACCTTGAAAATGGTGACATTGATGACGATGAGAGAGAACTGGAAGCTTTCAAACGGTTCTGTTTCAATTCTGTTCCACCAAAGCGTAAGGAGAAAGTCCATCTAAATATAAAGGACATAGTTTTGAAGAAAAAGTCATCAGCTATTGGCTGTAGTTGACTGTCTCGTATTGTGAAATAGTGAAACTAAAAATTGAATGTTTTTTTTGTGACGTCACCAATAAATGGTATCCAAATTTTGTTTGAAAAGTAATTTTGCTAATGATAGTAATGTGTTCATGAACAATTCTGAATGTATACATATACTGCCATGAGGTATTGTAGAATCATTTTTGAACAGTATTTAATGAAACTAGAAATATTAGAAGTAATTTATTTTCAGTCTAGCAGTTTTGCTTAGTAACGGCCATCTGTAACTATTTAAGACAGCATTTAATCATGCAATGTGTACTTAAAATTGCTACATTTGGCTCTGTGACATGTTGAAGTTGTGTTTTTTTTTCCCCCTTCAAATAGCTGACTTTGAACATAGTAATGTGAAACAGAAGCAGATAATTTGTGCTATACAATGGTGCTTCCATGATAAAAATTTAATTTGCATTGTTCACAGTTCAAATTTGCCACATTGATTAGTGATATGTTACACTTCAGTCATGGACATATGCTGTCAGTTTTGAAACTGACAAGTCTTATAAAAAAAAAAAAGGTGCTGTGTTGTAGCTCTCTCCACTGCCTACATCTTATTTGTTGACGGAAGAGCTGAAAACACCAATAGGTTAACTTTTGAATTATAGGTGACTAAGATTCTGTAATTTTTTAAAACTGCCATGATCTTGTATTTATGTGTCCATTTTTGGATATATGCCGAATGCTTGACTATATAGATGAACATTTTGTAACTCTATGATGAAGACTTTCTGAGAATGAAATGCTTGAAATGCAATAAGAGATGTGTTCATTCACTGCAAATATTTATAAGAACTTCGAGATATAGAACTGTAAGATCATGCTATGCATGATATTGGAGCTTTAAAACTTGAAGCCTGAAAAAAATTACTGAAATATAGAAGTGAAGTGCATTTTTTCGTTGTTTTCTTCCCAGTATGAACTGAAACCGAAAGCTGTTTCCTTATTCCACATTTATCCCATTTGTCAATTATTGCTATATGAAAATATGTTTGTAACAAATTTCTTCATTTTTTTATGTAGCTCATGTAGTGAGAAGCCAAACCAAGGGCAAGAGTATCCTACTGCAAAAGGTGCAAGTGACAACTATAACTGTAATGTACATAATCACAATAAGCCAGAATACCTTGAAATAATTGATTACTATATATTTATAAATGACAAAAATCTCAATTGTCATGAAATTTAGCCTGCACAATCTGTCTTTTGCCTAATGCCCATGGGAAACCAACCCAAATAACCACAGGCTGTGCGGCTTCTCTGAAAATTAAATTTATTCTTTTAGCTTCCTGCACGTCTAATGTTACATTGTACATATACAAACAAGAAGTCTGGGGTTTGGCTGTGTTACTGTGAAAGTTCCTAAAATTATCACCAGACTCTTACATATGTTGTTCAAAGAACTTTTTACCAGCTAAAGTTTGACTTGTTCTCTTTTTGTATTTTGTATTTACTCATTTAGTTTTTTTTTAAATTCTTGACATGTAGGGCAATAAGTATTTGAGTAATAAAAGTTTTTGATCCAAACATTCTAACTGAACTGCAGTAGTAGTAGTAGTAGTAGTAGTAGTACTGGTACTGGTACTGGTACTGGTACTGGTACTGGTACTGGTACTGGTAGTGTTCCCCAGCAACAAAGACAAATATGATCACAATGATTGCAATTTTGACATTCAATTTTTAAAACCAGGTGTGCCTCACTTCTGACGAAATTTGTTTCCTTTCTATACCCATGTGACTACGAAAGATGACTCCTTTCGAAGCTGATAGTCTTTGATAGCTTGTCAGAAGGCACAACAGCAGTCTGGTAGATAACTTAGTAATTACTTCCAGATTCATTTGTTCATCATTTGTGCGTGTGTCACCCTATGTATAAATCCCTGCATATGCCTTCCATCCAACTTTCCATTTCTATATTGGTACCATTGGTTTTGTAGTAACCTTACATCTTCTACCTTCTTACTTATATCCCAAGGATTTAAACATGTTCCTTTCAATTCTTAACGACTACTCATGTTTCTAAACCAAAATCTATCATAATAATCTGATGAAATCATGTCGGATAAATCTCCATCTGATACCTCCGTATCTTAAACTATACTGAAAGTAGCTGTTGTAAATACATTAAGACTTTCCTGTGGTCTTGTCCCATTCATCCCTCTTCATGTACACATATACTACTTGGTCTTTAAAACATTATCTTCTCCTTTTCAAGAATATGTCATCAGTACTTACATGTGGAAGCAGAAGAGTTTCTGACATATGTATGAGCTACAAGTATGCATATGTGGCAAAATAAAAAGAGGGTTTACAGAATAACATATGTTTACTCCTCTGGAAATGTTGGCCTCACAATATATACACTAAACATAAAATATCTAATGCATAAAGTCATTTCTCCTAATTAGTAGCCTGGGAACAAAACTGCAAACATATATAAATGTAACAAGAAGCAGTAATGTAAATCTAATCACTCATAAACGTTACTAGTGGCTGCTTATGTTAGTAGTATTTGAAATTGTGACATTTGCAAATTTCATTTGTTGTGACAGTGTTATAAAGTGAAGATTCCTCCAATCTTGCCTGAGACATTACTGGTGTCGCAGCAAACTTTTTGAATCGGTGCCTCCTTTTGACCAGACAGAAAATTACAAGGGTCTTTTTATGGCTGAAAAACTTATCTCAGATGCAGAAATAATCAAACACTTTTCTGATGGATTTATGCGGAAATATATGCCACCTCTGGCTGTGGAGTAAAAAGGGGACAAAAACTATTATCTTTTAGTGACTGTAATTCAAGTTCAGTATGGTTAATGTTGAACAAAATTATATGCATTTAAACGTTCCAAAAAGAAGAGTTGAAGTTACTAAATCTATATTGTAACCACCTCATCACTGTGTACAAAATTTTATAGTAGATTCTTCAGAGCTTTACTTCCAAATAACTAAAGTATTACTCCTAGGATATTTAGTTAATGGTTCATCAGTATGTCATCAATGGATGTTTGTTTCCTGTATCATTTCAAATCTGTCACTTTGGTTTTCAACATATTTCCAAATTCATTAATTTTCATTACTTACTAGCCAATCTCATAAGCTCTGGCTTGCAATGTATTAACTAAGGAGACAGCGATATAGGGGAGAATATCTGCAAAAGCCTGTGGAACAAAACTGAAACTGACACCTTACAATTTGAGTTCAAATCCATGTATGAGGATCTTTTCGAAAAGTTAAACCAGTTGACTGCAATATAAGGTTTCCATCAAACGAGACACAGAACTCTACTGTGTAGCAGACACTTTAAGTAGGTTTTTTTTTCCCCCCTGGGGCAAAAAGTAGCCAGACAGTTTGAAGTGAAGGGGAAAAAACGGCTAGCTATAGCACTGAATTCAGTGGATGAATAAAATAGGGAATGAACATGACAGTAGAAAACATGTTTATTTCTCTTGGTTGAGTCCATTCAAATGATCAAGCAACAGCAGCTCCATTGTAACTCTGAACATGTGCATGAATTTTCGAAACCTTTTGAGGACTTGACTAAAGGCTTTTACATAGTGAAGTACTGAGGACACACATCAATTACTTCATCTAGAACAACAGAAAAAATTGCATTCATTTTTTTCCTTTATTTGATTCATGAGCGTGTTTCCAAACTAAATCATATTTCAGCTTTCCATCATATTCACTGAGAAGATGTACAAGTTGAATGTAATTTTTTAAATTCAGATTTTGCGTTTTAGGGCATCCTGTGAGCCACTCGTGGCTGTTGTAAAGTTGCATACTGGAACCCCATATGGAGGTTTCTAGTTATGATGCATGATTTGTTGTATGTCTGCCCAGTTCTATTGTGTTCTTCCGCTTTTGAAAACTATGCGCAGCAAAGTTGTGCCGCAGGTGCCCACTTTCGCAATGGCATTGCCCTGATTGGATGGTTTTGCCGTTTAGTGGTATGATACACAGCGAACTCGGTTGCTTGCTTTCCTGGCAACTTCAGCATACATACACAATACTTATAAACAGTTAAGGCCATTTATGGTGGTGAACGTATAACACTAACACTGCTACTGTTATAGCATAACTTCAAAGACTGGAGCCAGTACATATTACCAAATGTGATATCATTAACTTTTATGCTTACTGCTCTTTACAACACAACTTACATGCAGTACTGTTCTATAAAACATAACTATGTATAACACCCATGCTATCTCTTATTTACACAATGACATTATTTTCTTAACCAAATATGGTATAAAAAAGCAGTGCAATGTTACCCTCTGAAAGGAATTTTGTTGTTTCGACCGTGGTGTGCCTAAAGAAGGATGCCTATTCAGCAAGTAGTAGATAATGTTGTACCTATTTCCACTAATAAAGAAAAACGGTCACCAGACTAATTAGGCACAGAAATATTTAACATTCCTGTTCTAGAAATACATTTAAGTAACTTCAGTGGCAAGGCACTGCCAATACTTTCTCGTTTGAGAGTCCAATGAACCCAGTCACACGCATATGATAATGTTAAAGAAAGTACTGACAGTCATAACAGAACAAACCTATCTGCATAGACACAACAGATACTGACACACTTTAGTATTCAAGGATTAGTCAAACTAACTAGTTTTAAGAACATTACTGTCGATATTCACTGCTGAATTGTAAATTTGGGCATAGGCTTAGTCTAACTCTAACAGTTGCTTTTCTATTTGACATGAAAATTAATCACTATCCTCTGAATAGTAGAAATTACTATTTTCATAGAAAATGATCTTTCTGTTAATAATTTTCTATCAGTGAGCACAATAGACAAACTATGGATTCTGTTGCACTGATAATATGCACTTTCCACAAATACAAGGATCAAGAATTTAGCAAGTATAAGTATATAGCTTTCAAAAGTGATAGTTTTAACTTTTACTGCAGTGAGACACATTGACATAGTTATAAGACAATGACTCACCTTTTTGCAATTTTCAACAGGCTACACTATGATCATTTAATACACAAAACTCTATAAGCTAAAGTTTTGAAGTTGACGGCAAACTGTTTTAATGCCTGTTTGTACTACTTTATTACTTTAAATTCAATGATTAACATTAGGTTTTTGAAAGCCCACAAATTTTTAATAAGCTGTTTTAATTGCAAAATTATTTTCAGTAAGCATCATTTACTATATCACACACTTTTGCCACATTAACTTTAACTTTGATTAGTTTCTTCTTACTATATTCAAGTGGCATTATTAAATTAATAATTGGGCTTTCCTATTTTCACAACATGGACGCTCGGTGAGCATATTTTGTATGGGAAGGGCCCTAAGTGGTTATGTGACTGGGGATAATCAAGGTAAGTTTTCAAAATTAGATTAGAATAACACATCCACATAAGCTGATTCTTCACTGTACATATATACGATTCCTTCATTCTGTTGCAGTTATTACACAGTGTGGTGGCAAGTATGTCTTGGCAGGTGGATTTGTAGTTGGTAATAGTGAGCTCTGACATTTCTTCATAATAATGAGCTCTGGCATTTATTGGTAGCGATGATCTTCAGATTAATATGTATCATTTCCAGAATAGAGCCAGCTATTTATCCATCTATCCGAGGCTTTGGCTCAGTCGAAACCAGCACAAAAACCCTCTCTCAGCACCAGCACAACTCACTTAGAACATAAGCTGTTGGTGGTTCGGTAGCTCGTCTCCGACTAACTTGTTGTCCCATCTCTTTCTTATGCCAACCACATTTTGCGCACGCTGCATGATGCCGTTCCCGAGAGGAGCCACAACACATTCCATCCATATAAAGAACTAAGAACCCTAAGTGAGGATCAGTATATACAAAGTAGCAACAAGACATTTTGAACAAAACATATCAATTACACATTTTGACATTTCTACAAAAAATTATTCACACAAAAATAACAATTACATACAGTAAGTTTTATTGTGTCCCTCCAATTGAGGCAAAGACTTTTAACTGAAAAAGAGACTACTTAACATAGGATCAAACCATGACATCAAAGTTTTTACAAAAGGAAAAAAAAAACCCTCTTACGGTATCGATACAGTCAAAACAGTTAAATAGTATTTACAACAGTTAAACTACAGAATGTTAAATAAAACAAAAAGGCAAAATAAATTAATAGAGCCTTACAGCTCTTGTGTTACAAATGTAACATAAAATTGTATACCTTATAAGTCATTTGCCAAACCCTGAGTATGATTTCCATAGCACCTGCAAAGAAATTACAACTTTTAGTTGTTATAACCACACACCTAGGTCCACAGCCAATTTACTGTGGGACCTTATGGTTGGGGTGACATGTAACGTCTTGGAGCTCCAGCAGCAGCCAGTTCAGTCTTTGTCTGAATTATAACTCACAGTCAAGCAGGCTTATGAATTTTGGTGAGAATCAAGAAAAATCGCAGTTCTAATCCACAAATATTGTATATAATTGCACTTATCAACCCAAGGAAAGCTTTTAAACTGTTATGTTTGATTTAGTTTTGCCATTGTTTCCAGTTTGTGCCGGGTAAGCAGTGCTTCCCAAGTGTCCAGAGAATACGTAATACTAAACATGATGGTCTTTTAATTCACGCTTGCACAGCCAGTAGAGACAGAAAGATAATTACCTTTTGTAGGTCTTTTCTGCAGGCCCCATTTGACTTGAGCTGTGAACTGATTTTGGATACTTTTCTACTGATCTATACGGCATTTAGATTGCCTTGTCATAACATGCTGAAAACGAAGATTATCACTGTAAGCCGCATTGATGAATGAGTGACACTGGCGTAGCCACACCCAGAAATGTTTCACTACACCTCTGCAACCGCTTTTCTACTTAAGGCTGAGCACAACACTGCTTAGTCCAGTCCGCAGTCATGAACTAAGATGACAGCATTGTCTTCTAGTGGGCTGGCTGTGTGACCAATGTTTCACATAGAACTTTACGTAAAAGTTACTGTTAAGTGTACTCTGAGAGAGGACCGAGCAAGTTGGCGCAGTGTTTAGCACACTGGACTTGCATTCGGGGCGACGATGGTTCAATCCCGCGTCCGGCTAAACTGATTTAGGTTTTCCGTGATTTCCCTAAATTGCTTCTGGCAAATGCCGGGATAGTTCCTTAGAAAGGGCACGTCCGATTTCCTTCCCTAATCTGAGCTTGTGCTCCGTCGCTAATGACCTCGTTGCCGTCGATGGGACGTTAAACAGTAATCTCCTCCTCCTCAGAGAGAGAGAGAGAGAGAGAGTTGTGTTTCATATGTAAAAAAGAAAAAAAACGAAAGAAAGTGATATGTTAATGTCACAAACAGTTGTCCTGTGGAAATGGATAGTAGAAATATAACTATTTCTTCTTATCTATTTATAGTAAAATGAACTAATATTTTATGTGTTGTAGTACCTACTTGGTCTCCTGACAACAATGTAAAGAACCGACCATTGTACTGATGAATTTATTTTCATCTGATAAAATGCTCTACTTGAGTCAGTTTTATTTTGTGCACTTTGTATTAGCATATGCCTGACGGGAAACATCATGGATACCAGGAATGGTGTTGCTACTCATTAAGCTGTAATGATGTGGACATGGACAGAATGGAGAGTAGGATAGCCCCGTGTCGTGGTAAGACCACATTTCTAATACAGTCTGCGATAAGTGTCAGCACTCGGCCACACCAATGGCTAGGCAATCTGTGAGAGGCGGATCAGACCCGTAGTCTGATTTACCGTGTGCACTACCTACTACCTTCAAAACCTGTTCAAAGACCCTCCATGTCCTCTCCAGGGGTAGGCCAGGCAGGCAGACCCAGGCCTAGAATGCTGGGAGACCTCTTGATCTGTGCTGGTATTTTGTGTAGCTCTCTCTCTCTCTCTCTCTCTCTCTCTCTCTCTCTCTCTCTCTCTCTCTCTCTCTCTCTCTCAAACACACACGCACACAAACTGCATGTAGCACTTGTTCCAATGTTTAATTTAGTCAAAGGGTTGATTGTCAATATTTTTGGTTGCAACTGCTGTTTAGTTACGTTTAGTTTGGATTTGTTTACCAGTTGACTTGCTTTTGTTATTAGTTGGCTTTATTTTGCATGTACATAATATTGTTTCTTTTTGTAATATGGAGTGTTAATGTTTTTGGGAACAAAAAATGTATATCAAACCCTGGGGAAAAAATATCGTGAATGGTGCGGCCTGCTGAAAGTATCTGGCATCAGTTGCCACTGTCTGTGAATCCAGTAGTATAAAATACGAAAGCTGAAAATGAAACAAAATCATTAAGCAAAGGTCAAAATCCTCGGCTTGCCGTAGTCACTAACAAACTCGTCTCCACACAGGTAGATTACTCTGAAATCAATGCTGGCACCAGAGCTTTCAAGTGCACCTGTGTATGACACCATAACATTAATCACAAGTACATTGTAAGTTCGGGATGGTACTTTAAAATTCTTAATGAACTCCACTTGAATTTTACTCTCAGACGATATCATGTTTTAGGAGCCACAGATCACAAATTTTTGGGCATTTCAAAACAGTAGCATATGTTTCTGAAAAAAAAAATTAGAATGTTCACATCTGTGCTGAATTGTAACCAAGCTGTGTGCAAGAATGCTACTGAATTAACACTGGTTGCAGTTATAGATAAGAACATCATTTAACATGAAAAAAAGGGCATCAGGCACACATGGCAATAGCAAATGATTTCCAAACATGGTTTAGTTTATAGGAGTCTTAGCTGACTGCCAGCTTGCGTAGGAACTGAGATTAGAACTTGCCTTAAGAATGGAAATGAGTACAAAATATTTCATCAAAGATGTGCAGTGCCTGTCAGAGGCTCGTGGAAACTGAGCGAGAGCAACCGCAATTGATGCCGTACTCAGTGTGAAACAAAAAAAGAATCAAATTAAAATTTGTGTCATCTTATGCTAACAATGCATGACGTGTGAAGTGAAGTGGCACAGTTATATTTTATAGCATCTTCTTTCATTAAAAAAAGTCAAAATGTCTCAATGTACCCATGAATTTTATTGGTGGAAACAGTGAGACTGAGAGTGCCTTAAATCGTATAGAAAATAAGAATCAAAATTTATCTCAAATGGAAGAGCATATTGTTGCCGTTTTGTCTTGCCATGTTTTGTGGTAAGGTTTGGTTGTAACATTTGTACATATTCTTTGTCAATGTACGAAATATTGTGAAGTAGAGGTGTCACAAATTAGTTTACTTTCAAACTTCACACACTGCTGACCATTCTACCACTATAAGGATTTTTCTTACAAAATGTATTTCTTTTTTTGTCTCGAACTTTACTAAAACACTATCACCTGAGTTGGAGGAATCCTCTAAATCAGGGATCCCCAAACTATTTTGGACAAGTGACCCCTTTTCCAAAATGAACTGTTACCTCAGACCCCCATGGCCATATTACCTACTTTTAAGATCAACCCACTTATTCATAATGGTCCGCTAACTTAAAACAGCTGCTACAGAGTGTTATTTTACATTCCGACTTAAGTCAATAGAAGAAGACAGAGTGAGAATTAGCAATGCTTTAAGTTTTAAATAAGAAATTGTGTTAATTTAACAGCAGTCGATTTTTAGACCTCGCCGACCCCCAAAATCAGTTTTCATTTATGTTGACCCCTAGGAAACCAATATCGACCTCAAGGGGTCGATATAGACCACTTTGGAAATCCCTGCTCTAGATCTTCCAAGTTGTGGCACTGTAAACAGCAGGATAAATCAGTTCTCATTATGAGAAGAATCTTGCATAATTAATTCACTTTCATCGGAATCACTATTATCATTTAGAAATAATACTTATTTTGGTGTAGCTCTCTTAATGCTTTTTGGTTGTCATTTAATTTGTAGTTCATTCCTTTCTGTTATGTGCTGCAGTCATTGTTCTTCCTTTAGGTCATTGATGACTGTAATTTTTCTGTGGTTTAACCTGTGGGAAACAGTACATTCTTAGGCACTTGCGTGACTTGTCTCTAAAATCTAACTTGAACATGTATGTAGTACTCCAAAAACACACACGCGGAGAGAGAGAGAGAGAGAGAGAGAGAGAGAGAGAGAGAGAGAGAGAGAGAGAGTTGCAGTCAGCAACAAATGGAAAATCCGTGATGATTCGCATAACCAATATACTTCAGGAGCAGCCCCATGTTCTCTCAGGTTTCCTTTAAAAGTGAACGGAATGGGCTGCAGATATCGAAGGTTTCTCTTTTCCGTTGTGTGGGAGAACAGCTTTGAGGCTACTCTTTGAGAAATATATAAGCAGACCCCATTCTTCCAGATTATGAATCGTCCAAATTGTGTAAGCAGCCCGTTTATGTCATTACAATATACCAAACTCTTGAGATCAAACTTGGAAAACGAAGCTGTTGTTTATGGAATGTAATCGTAGTGTTTGTTCGTAACAGGTTCTTTTCTTGAGGACGAAACCCATGTAATTCTGCTTGCCTCTTTGAAACATGTAGCTCTCTTACAAGATCGTTCAGTTCTGCCTGCGACATCGTCTGTTTCATTTTCCTGTGTTTATTCCGTAGGTGGATTTGGAACTGGGAGATGTAGAACTGGGTGAATTGCAGATTACAGGTTTGGTTAAGAAACTGTGTGTTTTGATTTGAGATTCCTTTTACTTAAATGAAAGTAGCAATCCATAATGTGGTCCCCAGATTACATCCATAAATGTGGTACGACAAATGGCAGAGATTGGTGGGTTCCATGCAACAAGCCTCTCATTCAGTGGGAGCATCAGTTCTGTGGTGCACAACACTTGCCTTCGTCTACAACTCGTATGCCTTTTTGACAATCGGCATGTTTTTTTCCCCTGTTCGTAGTATTCAAATTTGTCTCCGTGTCGTGGTGTAACATCCGTTTGCATCAGCGAGGTGTAAAGAGAGAACTATAATGACAGTTGATCGTGCACAACCAATCTATCAGCAGCTGAAAGGAAATGGTTTTCGAATGGGAAGTGCAAACATTTGATGCCAGGGCGACAGGTCAACCGAATCCATCGGAAAACACTTCCGGTGTGTCATACACGGCATTAGTGACAGTACTTGTGTCATATGTTGATAGGAATCTCTTACCGACGCACCAATTTGTACGCATGGTAAAGCGAGTGAGATATGCTTCCTTCCCCGATTTAGGTATTCGTATCAATTTGAATGTGATCATTCCCAAGGAAATGATGAAAACGTAATAGTTTATCATATAAGTTGCAACAAATGAACGTAAGTTTCACAATCACACTGTTCTTGGTGCTCTGTCAAAACATGTGTTTTAACGTCTTTGAAGTTGCGTTCTGATTAGGAAGTTCTGACTCTTGTATTCTCTTGTTGTAATACAGTTCACACCATTTAATTATTGTTTTCATTTCTGTGAGACGTCTATGTGGTATCTTGCCTGCTGTCATTACTCATCACGTTTATTTGCGACGGTAACGTCTACTGGAAAAATGGTAGAAGCCGAACTCGGAGAAGATCAGTTTGTATTCCGTAGAAATGTTGAAACACACGAGGCAATATTGCCCTACGACTTAGGAGATTGAACTTACGAAAAATTTGTGCGCAGTGGGTTCCCCACCAACTGACCGGCGAACAGCTCGATACTCGAATGGCACGTTATTAGATTAGATTAGATTAATACTTGTTCCACAGATCATGAATACGACATTTCGTAATGATGTGGAACGTGTCAGGTTAATGAAAGATGTTTGTACAAGATATTACATTACACAAAATATTGCATGACACTAATGCTTAAGTTAGTTTTTTCCCTCCCTTGATTTATATCTAAAAATTCAGCCAATTAGTAGAAGGAGTTGTCATCTATAAATTCTTTTAATTTATTTTTAAATGTTGGTTGACTATCTGTCAGGCTTTTGATGCTGTTTGGTAGGTGACCAAAGACTTTTGTGGCAGCATAATTTACCCCCTTCTGTGCCAAAGTCAGATTTAACCCTGCATAGTGAAGCTCATCCTTTCTCCTGGAGTTATAGCTATGCACACTGCTATTACTTTTGAACTGGGCTGGATTATTAACAACAAATTTCATAAATGAATATATATACTGTGAGGTTACTGTGAGGATCCCTAGATCCTTAAATAGATGTCTGCAAGATGACCGTTGGTGGGCTCCAGCAATTATTCTGATTACACGTTTTTGAGTAATGAATACTTTTCTACTCAACGATGAATTACCTCAGAATATGATACCATACAAAAGCAGTGAATGAAAGTAGGCATAGTAAGTTAATTTACTGAGATTCTTATCACCAAAATTTGCAATAACCCTAATAGCATACGTAGCTGAACTCAGACGTTTCAGCAGACCATCAATGTGTTGCTTCCAGTTTAACCTCTCATCAATGGACACACCTAAAAATTTTGAAAATTCTACCTTAGCTACAGACTTCTGTTCAAAGTCTATATTTATTACTGGAGTTGTGCCATTTGCTGTACGGAACTGTATATATTGTGTTTTATCAAAATTTAAAGAGAGTCCGTTTGCTGAGAACCACTTAATACACTCCTGGAAATTGAAATAAGAACACCGTGAATTCATTGTCCCAGGAAGGGGAAACTTTATTGACACATTCCTGGGGTCAGATACATCACATGATCACACTGACAGAACCACAGGCACATAGACACAGGCAACAGAGCATGCACAATGTCGGCACTAGTACAGTGCATATCCACCTTTTGCAGCAATGCAGGCTGCTATTCTCCCATGGAGACGATCGTAGAGATGCTGGATGTAGTCCTGTGGAACGGCTTGCCATGCTATTTCCACCTGGCGCCTCAGTTGGACCAGCGTTTGTGCTGGACGTGCAGACCGCGTGAGACGACACTTCATCCAGTCCCAAACATGCTCAATGGGGGACAGATCCGGAGATCTTGCTGGCCAGGGTAGTTGAGTTACACCTTCTAGAGCACGTTGGGTGGCACGGGATACATGCGCACGTGCATTGTCCTGTGGGAACAGCAAGTTCCCTTGCAGGTCTAGGAATGATAGAACGATGGGTTCGATGACGGTTTGGATGTACCGTGCACTATTCAGTGACCCCTCGACGATCACCAGAGGTGTACGGCGAGTGTAGGAGATCGCTCCCCACACCATGATGCCGGGTGTTGGCCCTGTGTGCCTCGGTCGTATGCAGTCCTGATTGTGGCGCTCACCTGCACGGCGCCAAACACGCATACGACCATCATTGGCACCAAGGCAGAAGCGACTCTCATCGCTGAAGACGACACGTCTCCATTCGTCCCTCCATTCAAGCCTGTCGCGACACCACTGGAGGCGGGCTGCATGATGTTGGGGCGTGAGCGGAAGACGGCCTAACGGTGTGCGGGACCGTAGCCCAGCTTCATGGAGACGGTTGCGAATGGTCCTCGCCGATACCCCAGGAGCAACAGTGTCCCTAATTTGCTGGGAAGTGGCGGTGCGGTCCCCTATGGCACTGCGTAGGATCCTACGGTCTTGGCGTGCATCCGTGCGTCGCTGCGGTCCGGTCCCAGGTCGACGGGCACGTGCACCTTCCGCCGACCACTGGCGACAACATCGATGTACTGTGGAGACCTCACGCCCCACGTGTTGAGCAATTCGGCGGTACGTCCACCCGGCCTCCCGCATGCCCACTATACGCCCTTGCTCAAAGTCCGTCAACTGCACATACGGTTCACGTTCATGCTGTCGCGGCATGCTACCAGTGTTAAAGACTGCGATGGAGCTCCGTATGCCACGGCAAACTGGCTGACACTGACGGCGGCGGTGCACAAATGCTGCGCAGCCATCGCCATTCGACGGCCAACACCGCGGTTCCTGGTGTGTCCGCTGTGCCGTGCGTGTAATCATTGCTTTTACAGCCCTCTCGCAGTGTCCGGAGCAAGTATGGTGGGTCTGACACACCGGTGTCAATGTGTTCTTTTTTCCATTTCCAGGAGTGTAATTTTGTGAAAATTTACCATTACATCACTTAGTTCTTGGTTTTTGGATGTTATTACTATACTTGTATCATCAGCAAAAAGAACTAACTTTGCATCGTCATCAATATGGAATGGTAAGTCATTAATGTATATCAAGAACAGTAAAGGACCTAAGACCGAACCCTGTGGGACCCCGTGCTTGATAGCCCCCCAGTTTGAGGAATCAGCTGTTGTATTAACATGAGGACGAAGATAGCGTTCTGTCGGTTTTTGTCACAGGTGACGAAACAAGGTGTCACCATTGTGAACCGGAAAGCAAGCTTCAGAGCAAGCAGTGGAAAGATGTGACTTCGCCACCTCCTAAGAAATCAAAAGGCCGTGCACACAAGTTCTGGTAAGGTCACACAAGGGCCCACTGTTTGCCTAGTTCCTGGAACGGGGAATCACCATCAATGCCCAGCGTTATCAAGCCACTTTACAGAACCTTAGACGAGCCATCA
Source organism: Schistocerca gregaria (assembly GCF_023897955.1). NCBI lineage: Eukaryota > Metazoa > Arthropoda > Insecta > Orthoptera > Acrididae > Schistocerca > Schistocerca gregaria. The sequence goes on from NC_064923.1 coordinate 762,972,477, forward strand.
AGTCGAAACGCCGAGGCATGTTGTCCAATGGCGTTATCTTCCTGCGTGATAAAGCCCACCCACACACGGCCAATGCAGTGAAGACGACATTGTAGCAGCTGTGGAATACGCTGAAACATCCACCGTACAATCCCAATCTTTTACCGTGTAACTTTCATGGGTTTGGACCTCTAAAACAAGCTATTCACAGACATTGATTCACAACGGACGACAAAGTGCGTGACTGGGTCCAGGGCTGGATTCGAAAAGAGCCTACTAGCTTCTTCAAGGATAGAAGCGATCGGCTAGTATCGCAATGGGATAAAAGTGCCAACAGTTTTGGCGACTATTTTTGAGTATGTGTACTGCGTATAACTACATTTTTGAGTTGGTAAAATTGTTAGCGTTACTGTACCCTAGTGACGGTTTCATTTGAACGCCACATTTACAGTTTGTATTGAAACCAGATGGCACTTGTAAGAGTCGAGGGGCACGAAAGGGAGTGAACAGGGTTGTAGCCTATCCCCGATGTTATGCAATCTGTATATTGAGCAAGCAGTAAAGGAAATAAAAGATAAATTTGGAGTAGGAATTAAAATCCATGGAGAAGAAATAAAAACTTTGAGGTTTGCTGATGACATTGTAATTCTGTCAGAGACAGCAAAGGACCTGGAAGAGCAGTTGAACGGAGTGGACAGTGTCTTCAAAGGATGAACGTCAACACAAGCAAAACGAGGATAATGGAATGTAGTCTAATTAAATTAGGTGATGCTGAAGGAACTAGCTTAGGAAATGAGATACTTAAAATAATAGGTGTGTTTTGCTGTTTGGACAGCAAAATAACTGATGGTGCTTGAAGTAGAGAGAATACAAAATGTAGTCTGGCAATGACAAGAAAAGCGTTTCTGAAGAAGAGAAATTTGTTAACATCGAGTATAGATTTGAGTGTCAGGAAGCCTTTTGTGAAAATATTTGTATGGAGTGTAGCTACATATGGCAGTAAAACATGGAGGATAAACAGTTTAGACAAGAACAGAATAGAAGCTTTTGAAATGTGGTGCTACAGGAGAATGTTGAAGATTAGATGGGTAGATCACATAACTAATGAGGAAGTGCTGAACAGAATTGGGAGAAAAGGAGTCTGTGGCACAACCTGAGTAAAGGAAGGGATCGGTTGGTAGGACACATTCTGAAAGGGAGACCAAAAGATGAATACACCAAGCAGATTCAGAAGGATGTAGGTTGCAGCAGTTACTCGAAGATGAAGAAGCTTGCACAGGATAGAGTAGCATGGAGAACTGCATCAAACCAGTCTCTGGACTGAAGACAACAACAACAATGTATTCTTACTACATGACTCAAATTCTGTAACCAATGTATAGTATGACAGCTGCCAAGGCTACAGAAAGAGAACAAACATTTCAATGACCAGATGAACAGTTCATAATGTTGAAAAAAAAAAATAATAATAATAATGGCACGAATGAGTTTTGGACGCGACCTGCCCTCTTTTACAGTACAACACCGTGACCACTTAACCACGACGACGTTGTTCAGCAGGTTCTTGGACCGTTCACTGTTTCTATTTTGATTTATTACCAGGTCACAATTTTTTTCAAACCAAATGCTAGTCTGGATCAGGTGACAGAGGATTTAGGTTCACTCTGTAAAGGATTTACCAGGGAAGACACCGTGGTTATTGTGGGAGGGCCAGGGAACAGTATCGACAGAGATCCTGGGTACAGTATAAAGTGTGACCTGGTAAAGATTGCGCCGGCATTGAGACACACCAATGTTGAGTTTGTATCTGTCCTGAGACGCCATGACCGGCCTCATTTGAACTCTTCTGTTGGGAGAGTTAATTTGGAGTTGGGTCGGGTGCGGGGGCTCGTATTGGTGTGGTTCCTGTTGATTCTCTCAGTAGGTGGGACTATACCAGGCATGACCTACATCTGAACAGGAAAGGAAGGGTAAGCTGGCTGGGGTAATAGGAAATTTAAGGGGGGAGGCACTGCCATGAATGGTAAAATACCAGTGGTTACAGTTGTTGGAACAGCACCTTTTTTTAGGATAGGTAAGACAGAAAGATGTCAAGTTCTACGAGAGGTGAGGATTGAAACAAATCTTCAGTTTAGGAAAGAAATTAAACAGCACAATTCTAGCACATTGGATCACCAATCACAGCTGTCAATTATAAATTTTCACCAGTCACCAGAAATTTTATCTCCATCGAGTTGTATCTCAGTCCCAGGTAATTGCATTGATGAATTAAAGTCACCCAACCCAGTTGACATAATCTGCCTCTCTGAACACCATGTGACCACTGGTATAGGAACTAGGCCTAATCACAATGAGAAACTCAGACAGGAGAGTATTGCAAATATTAGAATAAGGAAAGGTTCTCACAGAAGTATAATTAAAAATAACGTAAGTATATTTCATCAAAATATTGGGAGTTTAAAGAATAAAATAGATGAGCTTCTGGTTTGTTTAGAAGATATAGAAGCTGAGGATGAAATAGGTATAATATAACTATCTGAGCATCGCATTGTTACTGATATGGATAAGGTAAATGTAAGTGGATATAAGCTCTCTGCACATGTAATTAGAGAAAATATGGAGAAAGGAGGAGTTGCCATATATGTCAAAAGTCCTTTATATACATAAACGACCTGATGGATGACATCGGAAGTTCACTGAGGCTTTTTGCAGATGACGCTGTGGTGTATCGAGAGGTTGCAACAATGGAAAATTGTACTGAAATGCAGGAGAATCTGCAGTGAACTGATGCATGGTGCACGGAATGGCAATTGAATCTCAATGTAGACAAGTGTAATGTGATGCGAATACATAGAAAGATAGGTCCCTTATCATTTAGCTACAAAATAGCAGGTCAGCAACTGGAAGCAGTTAATTCCATAAATTATCTGGGAGTACGCATTAGGAGTGATTTAAAATGGAATGATCATATAAAGTTGATCGTCGGTAAAGCAGATGCCAGACTGAGATTCATTGGAAGAATCCTAAGGAAATGCAGTCCGACAACAAAGGAAGTAGGTTACAGTACACTTGTTCGCCCACTGCTTGAATACTGCTCAGCAGTGTGGGATCCGCACCAGATAGGGTTGATAGAAGAGATAGAGAAGATCCAACGGAGAGCAGCGCGCTTCGTTACAGGATCATTTAGTAATCGCGAAAGCGTTACAGAGATGATAGATAAACTCCAGTGGAAGACTCTGCACGAGAGACGCTCAGTAGCTCGGTACGGGCTTTTGTTAAAGTTTCGAGAACATACCTTCACCGAAGAGTCAAGCAGTATATTGCTCCCTCCTACGTATATCTTGCGAAGAGACCATGAGGATAAAATCAGAGAGATTAGAGCCCACACAGAAGCATACCGACAATCCTTCTTTCCACGTACAATACTAGACTGGAATAGAAGGGAAAACTGAAAGAGGTACTCGAGGTACCCTTCGCCACACACCGTCAGGTGGCTTGCGGAGTATGGATGTAGATGTAGATGTAGCATTGTGCAAAAAGTATAGAAACATAAAGTTTTGTGTAGAGAAACATATAGAAGCATGTGCCTGTGAGTTTAAATTAAATAAAGGCACATTTATAATTGTAACTGTATATAGGTCCCCATCGGGAAATTTTCATCTATTTGTAAAAAAATTGGACTCCTTGTTGTGCTATTTTTCAGACAGGGGGAAGCAAATTATTAATTGTGGGGACTTCAATGTAGATTCTCTGAAAGAGGGTAATAGGAAAAATGACCTTGAAGTGTTACTCGGTTCTTTCAATTTGACACCCATTATTGATTTTCCTACTCGGGTGGTATATGATAAGAGTTCACTGATAGATAACTTCTTTATAGACCAAGATAAGTTTAACCAGATAAATGCTCAGCCTGTTGAGAATGGTCTTTCTGATCATGGTGCACAGCTAGTTACAATATATGACATAGCTCCATTCAGCAGTACTAAACAGTCCTCCAAAGTAGTACGTTCAGTCAACGATATAACAATTGCAAATTTCAGGGAAAGCCTACAGCAGTTAGACTGGGATGAGGTGTACCGTGTTATTTCACGACACTTTTGTAAATGCATTTGAAAACTGCTTCCCCAAGAAGATAGTTAAATATACTCATTAGAAACCATGTAACAAACCATGGTTTACTAAGGGTATAAAAATATCTTGAAACCGGAAAAGGGAAATGTATCTGACAGCAAGAAAGAGTAGTGACCCAGAAACTATCAAACATTATAAAAACTACTGTGATATATTAAGAAAAGTTATTAAAAAGTCCAGAAGTATGTGTATCATGTCTGAAATCAGCAACTCTGATAATAAAATTAAAACAATTTGGAATATTATTAAAAGAGAAACAGGTCAACCAAGAGCACAGGAAGACAGTATTACCATAAAATTGAATGAAAACTTTACAGACAAAAAGTCAGAAGTTGAAAATATTTTTAATAATCATTTTCTAAATGTTGTGGGTATAGTAGGATCCAGGTGTTCATTAGACGATGCTAGGCTGTTAATGGAAGAGGCTGTACCTATGCAATTTTATACAATTGAAATCTCACCCACTTCTCCCTCTGAAATTAGGAAAATGATAAAATTGCTTCATTCATATGGAATTGATGGCATTTCTCAACAGATAAGTAAGATTCTCAGCCACCTGTGTAATACCTCTCTGGAACAGGGCATTTTCCCTGATAGACTGAAATATGCTATTGTTATACCTTTGCATAAAAAAGGGGACAGATCTGATCTCAACAATTACTGTCCAATTTCCCTTCTAACAGCTTTATCCAAAATTTTTGAGAAATACTAGCTTCACATGTCTGTAAAAATGAAGTACTAACAAAATGTCAGTTTGGTTTCCAGAAAGGTTTTTCAACAGAAAATGCCATATGACAAACAAGAATTAACTGATGAAATTGTCAATAATATCTTTCAGAAAATTGCTAAGTGGTTCCTTGTAAACGGACTCTCGCTGAATTTTGATAAGACACAGTACATACACTTCCGTACAGTAAATGTTATGACGCCATTAATAAATATAGACCCTAATCAGAAGCATATAGCTAAGGTAGAATATTCAAAATTTTTAGGTGCGTCCATTGATGAGAGATTAAATTGCATGAAACACAATGATGATCTGCTGAAACGTTTTGAGTTCAGCTACTTATGCAATAACGGTCATTGTAAATTTTGGTGATAAACATCTTAGTAAATTAGTTTACTACGCCTATTTTCGCTCATTGCTTGCATATGGCATCATATTGTGGGGTAATTCATCACTGAGGAATAAAGTATTTATTGCACAAAAGCGTGTAATCAGAATAATAGCTGGAGTCCACCCAAGATCATCCTGCAGACATTTATTTAAGGATCTAGGGGCATTCACAGCAGCTTCTCAGTATATATACTCTCTTATGAAATTTGTTATTAACAACCAAAACCAATTCAAAATTGATAGCAGTGTGCATAGCTACAATACTAGGAGAAAGGACGATCTTCACTGTTCAAGATTAAATCTAACTTTGGCACAGAAAGGGGTGAATTATACTGCCACTGAAGTCTTTGGTCAGTTACCAAATAGTATCAAAAGTCTGACAGATAACCAACAAATATTTAAGAAGAAATTAAAAGAATTTCTGAATGAAAACTCCTGCTACTCCATAGAGGAATTTTTAGACATAAATAAAAAAAGTTGTTATATTAACTTAATTATGTTGTTAAATTAATTATGTCATGTAAAGAAAAATTTGACTCGTTCCACGTCATTACGGAATATCGTATTCATGATCCATGGAACTAGTATTAATCTAATCTAATCTAATCTGCAGCCTACATCCATCTGAAACTGCTTAGTGTATTCATATCTTGGTCTCCCTCTACGATTTTTACCCTCCACGCTGCCCTCCAGTACTAAAATGGTGATCCCTTGATGCCTCAGAACATGTCCTACCAACCGATCCCTTCTTCTAGTCAAGTTGTGCAGCAAGCTCCTCTTGTCCCCAATTCTGTTCAATACCCCCTCATTAGTTATGTGATCTACCCATCTAATCTTCAGCATTCTTCTGTAGCACCACATTTCGAAAGCTTCTATTTTCTTCTTGTCTAAACTACTTATCATCCACGTTTCACTTCCATACACGGCTAAACTCCATACAAATACTTTCATAAACGACTTCCTGACATTTAAATCTATATTCGATGTTAACAAATTTTTCTTCTTCAGAAACACTTTCCTTGCCATTGCCTCTCTACTTCGACCATCATCAGTTATTTTTCTCCCCAAATAGCAAAACTCCTGTACTACTTTAAGTGTCTCATTTCCTAATCTAATTCCCTCTGCATCACCCTACTTAATTCGACTACTTTCCATTATCCTCGTTTTGCTTTTGTTGATTTTCTTCTTATAATCTCCTTTCAAGACACTGTCCATTCCGTTCAACTGCTCTTCCAAGTCCTTAGCGTTATTATAATTACTAGCGAAGTCCATAGATTCAGACTACCAGAGTGGAAATAAACGACTAACAGGACTAAGAGGTAAGAAAGATTAGGTTATCTTCTCGTTGCATCCAAGAAAATGAAATTTTGACAGAAAATTTTTGACCAGATCGCTACAGTAGAAAGGGCAAGTCGTACATTTCCTGGCTAGCAGCCGCTTAAGTTCTATCCTGGGAGAAGCGCGGAAAAGGCGTTCTACGAACACGTAATAACGCCTAACCGGAGAATAATCTCTGGCTAACTAAATCGGTGATTCTGGCAGGGTTAGTAGAGTTAAGGAGAGAATGAATGAGCTTTGACAATGATAGGAATAGCTACAGATTTAGTGATGAGAAAATACTTTGTTAGAATGAGGAAGGAGAAGAAACGGGGACATCACACAGATTATGGAATAATATGACGATTCCAAATTTATACAAAAATTTCGTACCACTACTTTTCGATCTCGTGCTTCAAAAACTGGAGCATACGAATGAAATGTGGAACTGTTTCCTAAAATAAAGTATTTTGCTTGTAGTAGGCCAAATAGGCATTTCATATTGGTACTTCGCGAATTATATTCTGTCATATTATAAAAATGACAATTATTACCAAAGCAGTCTCGCTTATTTGGTGTGTTACAGTTGCTGCAATATTAGAAAGACCTGTTTTCTTTTGTCTAGCAGACAGTGACAAAATAGACGTAATCAGATCGAGAAACCACGCCAGTCTTGGCTACTATTTGCATTAACAGCTTCTTCAGTATTAGACAACGACATTTAGAATTTTCCTGTAGCGAAACGGTTGATGAACTTTGATGCGATAATAGATTCTTTCGCAGAAAAGAAAGCTGTACCAAGATTAGAGATAGAAAGAAAAACGCTAAGACTTAAGGATTGAATAAATGTGTACTGTCTTGCTTGTCTCTTGTCGTACCTGGTTTTATGTATCCTATATTTCACAGAGCGAGGTGGCGCAGTGGTACGCACACTGGACTCGCATTTGGGAGGACTACAGTCCGGCCATCCTGATTTAGGATTTCCGTTATTTCCCTAAATCTCTTCAGGCAAATTCCGGGATGTTTCTTTGAATAGGGCACAGTCGACTTCCTTACCCATACCTCCATAATCCGATGAGACCGATGACCTCGCAGTTTGGTCTCCTCCCCCAAAACAACCCAACCCTGTATTTCATTTTGTGCCACACGGAACAGCAAGTTATTAGCTAATAGGCAATAAAGACTCCAAATTTTCTGGAGAGTTCTTGTTCTTCCGGTTACAAATAATCCCATCCAGTATTAACTGCGAGGTTATATATAATGTCAAACCGGCCGACTGGGAGCAGGAGAAGCACCACAGGACATTTTAATTTGCGCTGTCCTGAATATAGTTTGATGGCATCCATTAAAAATACACACATTTGAGTTCCACAATGCGATGTACAGTGACACGTGGTAGAAGAATGCTGTGGAAGAGGAGTGGCACTGCATTTTGGCACACTTAAAGACTAAATAAGACTTATTTCCTCGTTATGCATCATTCTCTTCAGAAAGATGTGAGCTACAAAATGAACATATTTTTGAAAAGCATTTTCTTAAAAATTTTTTACGTCCTATCTCAAATACTCAAGAAGGGGGGGGGGGCGCCATCATCTAATATTGCTCCGGTTCGAAATATCGTAGATCCGGTGCTGTTGGGGGCTGAAGCGCACAGCAGTCAGAGTTATAGTGGGAGGTTTACATTTAGTGATTTTGCTGTTGCCTCTTCGTTTACTGCTATCACATCAAATGAAAAAAAATGTGATTACTGAGGCTGTGACCTATCAAGTGAATTAAAATACATTCACATGACCATGGAAGGTTACAAAATGTTGTTAGTTGCAGATCTTATTTTATTTCCACCTTTCTGACAGTGAAGCATTAGTTGTCTTGCAGAACAATGAAGTTATTTTTATCGCTCTGCTAAAAAAATCTCTTTTTTATCTACCTTTTCCGCTGAGGCAGCCAGTTTGTTTCAAATGAAGCGTTTAATTCCACACTATTGGCTAGTTTCAACTATTCACTGCATTTCAAGTGCACTTTTCATCTTCTAGTACATATGGCATTATGCCGTAATAAAGAAGCAAACATGAGATAATACAGTACTGGTACTCCAAGAAAATTTGCATCCCGAAAATCACACCGAAAAGCTTAATATCAAATTGAGGCCTACTTCGCTGGGAATCTGGACATATGAATGTGCACTTTAACGCGAATTATTCATTTCATTATGGTTCAAGAAATTCCGACTCTCTTGGAGTATTCTATGATGTCTTGTTTCTTTTATGACATAACGTAAGATCTTTTAATGTTTTACACATACAAACATATGGGCTTTCTACGTCATTATAGCTGCGCAAGCACAGGGACGCCTCTTTATGTGGCACACTGTGGCAAATGCTCGAACATATCTATTTGCAACAGATCTCGGGAAAATATTGCGAATTGTGGTTTGAAAAGTAAATTTCCTTTTGCGTAAGATGAACTATGTGCAAGAATGTACGATGAATTTCTTAAATCACAGAGCATTTGACTCTCATTTAAAAATTAACTCTTTGATGACAAGCCATCTAGAAGAATTTTGAGCCCAGAAGATCAGAGATTTATTTTGGTATTAAACATTTTACTGGCAGATTTGTGTGATGTGTCTTAAAGCGTAAAATGCGCAGAAAAGATCAACATTATATGTGAAAGCTTAGTTTCACTTGTAACTTATAATCTTCGTGACAAATATTGTTGTTGTTGTTGTTGTTGTCTTCAGTCCTGAGACTGGTTTGATGCAGCTCTCCATGCTGCTCTATCCTGTGCAAGCTTCTTCACCTCCCAGTACCTACTGCTACCTACATCCTTCTGAATCTGCTTAGTGTACTCATCTCTCGGTCTCCCTCTACGATTTTTACCCTCCACGCTGCCCTCCAATGCTAAATTTGTGATCCTTTGATGCCTCAAAACATGTCCTACCAACCGATCCCTTCTTCTAGTCAAGTTGTGCCACAAACTTCTCCCCAATCCTATTCAATACCTCCTCATTAGTTACGTGATATATCCACCTTATCTTCAGTATTCTTCTGTAGCACCACATTTCGAAAGCTTCTATTCTCTTCTTGTCCAAACTAGTTATCGTCCATGTTTCACTTCCATACATGGCTACACTCCAAACAAATACTTTCAGAAACGACTTCCTGATACATAAATCTATATTCGATGTTAACAAATTTCTCTTCTTCAGAAACGCTTTCCTTGCCATTGCCAGTCTACATTTTATATCCTCTCTACTTCGACCATCATCAGTTATTTTACTTCCTAAATAGCAAATCTCCTTTACTACTTTAAGTGTCTCATTTCCTAATCTAATTCCCTCACCATCACCCGATTTAATTTGACTACATTCCATTATCCTCGTTTTGCTTTTGTTGATGTTCATCTTATATCCTCCTTTCAAGACACTGTCCATTCCGTTCAACTGCTCTTCCAAGTCCTTTGCCGTCTCTGACAGAATTACAATGTCATCGGCGAACCTCAAAGTTTTTACTTCTTCTCCATAAATTTTAATACCTTCTCCAAATTTTTCTTTTGTTTCCTTTACTGCTTGCTCAATATACAGTTTGAATAACATCGGGGAGAGGCTACAACCCTGTCTCACTCCTTTCCCAACCACTGCTTCCCTTTCATGCCCCTCGACTCTTATGACCGCCATCTGGTTTCTGTACAAATATTATATATATGAAAAGTTTGCTTTTCCTGCATCAACACTACGTATATGAATTTAAAACATTAACTTTTCCTGTTTTTATGTTTGCGCTACATGAATGATGTTGCTATTGGCTGTCTACATCACGTGTCCTATGCTATGAATATCCGCTAGTCATCGGCTGGCGAGTTCTCGTGATATGAGCTATGAGTGGCGTAAAAAAGCATATTGCAACCTCGATTTCAATGCTTCGGAAAGTAACTTGCGGTTTTTGGTGCAATTCGAATTTATACTTTCGTAATACAAAAATATGCAGCATATATGTTGCTGCACGTCAGAGAAGTTTCCAAAACGTGGTTTTCCCCCCTGAGTTTCGTTTTCTAAAGTGCCGGGAAATTCTAAGTCACTGTATAAAACCATAACCATTCAAATGATTGATAAATTTTACAGTTCCAAGGGAACGTATAGTTTCACTTAACACGGAAAAAGTGTATTTACATGCTGGAGAAAGTGTTTCCTACCGAGGAGAAAAATGTATATTTAACCGGGAGATCCGGGAATTTTTTTTCCTTGTCCACGTATACACCCTGTCTCCTCAGGTTTCCTTTAAAACTGAATGGAATGGGCCGCAGGTATCGGAGGTTTTCTTTTCCGGTGTGTAGGAGAACAGCTTTGAGGCTACTCTTTGAGAAACATATAAGCAGACCACGTTCTTCCAGATTATGAATCGTCCAGATTTTGTAAGCAGCCTGTTTATGTCATTACAATATCCCAAACTATTGAGAACAAACTTGGAAAACGAAGCTGTCGTTTATGGAATGTAATCGTAGTGTTTGTTCGTAACAGGTTCTTTTCTTGAGGACGAAACCCATGTAATTCTGCTTGCCTCTTTGAAACATGTAGCTCTCTTACAAGATCGTTCAGTTCTGCCTGCGACATCGTCTGTTTCATTTTCCTGTGTTTATTCCGTAGGTGGATTTGGAACTGGGAGATGTGGAACTGGGTGAATTGCAGATTACAGGTTTGGTTAAGAAACTGTGTGTTTTGATTTGAGATTCCTTGTACTTAAATGAAAGTAGCAATACGTAATGTGTTCCCCTGATTACATCCATAAATGTGGTACCACAAATGGCAAGCCTCTCAGATAGTGGGAGCATCAGTTCTGTGCTGCACAACACTTGCCTTCGTCTACAACTCGTATGCCTTTTTGAGAATCGGCATGGTTTTTTCCCCTGTTCGTAGTATTCAAATTTGTCTCCGTGTCGTGGTGTAACGTCCGTTTGCAACAGCGAGGTGTAAAGAGGGAACTATAATGACAGTTGATCCTGCACAACCAATCTATCAGCAGCTGAAAGGAAATGGTTTTCGAATGGGAAGCGCAAACATTTGATACCAAGGCGACAGGTCAACCGAATCCATCGGAAAGCACTTCTGGTGTGTCATACACGGCATTAGTGACAGTACTTGTGTCATATGTTGATAGGAATCTCTTACCGACGCACCAATTTGTACGCATGGTAAAGCGGTTGAGATATGCTTCCTTCCCCGATTTAGGTATTCGTATTAATTTGAATGTGATCATTCCCAAGGAAATGATGAAAACGTAATAGTTTATCATATAAGTTGCAACAAATGAACGTAAGTCTCACAATCACACTGTTCTTTGTGCTCTGTCAAAATATATGTTTTAACGTTTTTGAAGTTGCGTTCCGATGTGGAAGTTCTGACTCTTGTATTCTCTTGGTGTAATACAGTTCACACCGTTTAATTATTGTTTTCATTTCTGTGAGACGTCTATGTGGTATCTCGCCTGCGGTCATAACTCATCACGTTTATTTGCGACGGTAACGCATACTGGAAAAATGGTAGAAGTCGAACTCGGGGAAGATCAGTTTGTATTCCGTAGAAGTGATGGAACACGCGAGGCAATATTGCCCTACGACTTAGAACATAGAGTAAGGAAAGACAAACCTACATTTCTAGCATTTGTTGACTTAGAGAAAGCTTTTGACAATGTTGACTGGAATACTCTCTTTAAAATTCTGAAGTTGGTAGGGATAATATACAGAGAGCGAAAGGCTATTATGAGGTTCGTTCAAATGAAACTTGGTCAGTGTGTCTGCCTTTGCATTACACGATCGGTGGCACCACGTGACTGAGGGTATGGTGGCGCCATCTACTGACAGAGAGACTGACACGTGCTCACCGTTCGGATATTGCATAGCGCCAGTGTGGTTACAAGCTGAAGAGAAGGTGGTCACACGAGTTTATCTTCCACTACCGAAAATGCAGGCGAGTAAGCAGGAGCAACGAGGAGTGATTCGATTTTTGGCCACGGAGGGAATTGGAGGCCGTGATGTACCACCGGACGAAGGCTGTGTACAGTGAGTACAGTCTGAGTTGTACAAGTGTTGTGGAATGGAGCAAACGATTCCTTGAGGGGCGCGAGTTACTGAAAAACGCTGCTCGTTCTGGACAGGCTCATCGTGTCATCACACCGGGAATGGTTGCGGAAGTGAATGCTTTAGTCTTGGACAACCGCAGAACTACCGTGGAAGAGATCCTTCGGTTACTGGGTATTAGCATGGGCACCGCCCACACGATAATGCATCAACACTTGAACTTTCGAAAAATGTTACAGAACCTTAGACGAGCCATCAAGTCGAAACGCTGAGGCATGTTGTCTAATGGCGTTATCTTTCTGCGTGATAAAGCCCGCCCACACACGGCCAATGCGCTGAAGACGACATTGTAGCAGCTGTGGAAAACGCTGGAACATCCACCGTACAATCCCGACCTTTTACCGTGTAACTTTCATGGGTTTGGTCCTCTAAAACAAGCTATTCACAGACATTGATTCACATCGGACGACAAAGTGCGTGACTGGGTCCAGGGCTGGATTCGAAAACAGCCTACTAGCTTCTTCAAGGATAGAATCGATCGGCTAGTGTCGCAATGGGATAAAAGTGCCAACAGTTTTGGCGACTATTTTTGAGTATGTGTACTGTGTATAACTACATTTTTGAGTTAATAAAATCGTTACCGTTATTGTACACTACTGACTGGGCTTCATTTGAATGCCCCATGTACAATTTGTACTGAAACCAGATGGCACTTATAAGAGTTGACGGGCACGAAAGGGAGTGAACAGAGTTGTAGCCTATCCCCGATGTTATTCAATCTGTATATTGAGCAAGCAGTAAAGGAAATAAAAGATAAATTTGGAGTAAAATTAAAATCCATGGAGAAGAAATTAAAACTTTGAGGTTTGCTGATGACATTGTATTTCTGTCAGAGACAGCAAGTGACCTGGAAGAGCAGTTGAACGGAGTGGACAGTGTCTTCAAAGGATGAACGTCAACACAAGCAAAACGAGGATAATGGAATGTAGTCTAATTAAATTAGGTGATGCTGAAGGAACTAGCTTAGGAAATGAGATACTTAAAATAATAGATGAATTTTGCTGTTTGGACAGCAAAATAACTGATGGTGGTCGAAGTAGAGAGAATACAAAAAGAAAAAAAAATCTTCAAATGTGTGTGAAATCCTATGGGACTTAACTGCTAAGGTCATCAGTCCCTAATCTTACACACTACTTAACCTAAATTATCCTGAGGACAAACACACACACCCATGCCCGAGGGAGGACTCAAACCTCCGCTGGGACCAGCCCAAAGTCCTTGATTGCAGCGCCTTTACTGGTCGGTTAATCCTACGCGGCTAGAGAGAATACAAAAGGTAGTCTGGCGTTTCTGAAGAAGAGAAGTTTGTTAACATCGAATAAATATTTAAGTGCCAGAAAGTCTTTTGGATAAATATATGTATGGAGTGTAGCCATGTATGGAAGTGAAACGTGGACAATAAACAGTTTAGAAAAGAACAGAATAGAATCTTTCGAAATGTGGTGGTACAGGAGAATGTTGAAGATTAGATGGGTAGATCACCAATGAGGAGGTGTTGTTGCTGTGGTCTTCAGTCCTGAGACTGATTTGGTGCAGCTCTCCATGCTATTCTATCCTGTGCAAGCTTCTTCATCTCCCAGTACTTACTGCAACCTACATCCTTCTGGATTTGCTTAGTGTATTCATCTCTTGGTTTCCCTCTACGATTTTTACACTCCACGGTGCCCTCCAATGCTAAATTTGTGATCCCTTGATGCCTCAGAACATCTCCTACCAACCGGTCCCTTCTTCTTGTCAAGTTGTGTCACAAACTCCTCCCCAATTCTATTCAATACCTCTTCATTACTTATGTGATCTACCCATTTGTTCACAAATTCATCTTCTTCAGAAACGCTTTCCTTGCCATTGCCAGTCTACATTTTATATCCTCTCTACTTCGACCATCATCAGTTATTTTGCTCCCCAAATAGCAAAACTCCTTTACTACTTTAAGTGTCTCATTTCCTAATCGAATTCCCTCAGCATCACCCGACTTAATTCGACTACATTCCATTATCCTCGTTTTGCTTTTGTTGATGTTCATCTTATATCCTCCTTTCAAGACACTATCCATTCCGTGCAACTGCTCTTCCAAGTCCTTTGCTGTCTCTGACAGAATTACAATGTCATCGGCGAACCTCAAAGTTTTTATTTCTTCTCCATGGATTTTAATTCCTACTCCGAATTTTTCTTTTGTTTCGTTTACTGCTTACACAATATACAGATTGAATAACATTGGGATAGGCTACAAGCCTGTCTCACTCCATTCCCAACCACTGCTTCCCTTTCATGCCTTTCGACTCTTATAACCGTCTTCTGGTTTCTGTACAAATTGTAAATAGCCTTTCGCTCTCTGTATTTTCCCCTGCCAACTTTAGAATTTCAAAGAGAGGTTTCCAGTCAACATTGTCAAAAGCTCTCTCTAAGTCTACAAATGCTAAAAACGCAGGTTTGCCTTTCCTCAATCTATTTTCTAAGATAAGTCGTAGAGTCAGTATTGCCTCACGTGTTCCAACATTTCAACAGAATCCAAACTGATCTTCCCCGAAGTCGCATTCTACCAGTTTCTCCATTTGTCTGTAAAGAATTCGCGGTAGTACTTTGCAGTTGTGACTTAGTAAACTGACAGTTCGGTAGTTTTCACATCTATCAACACCTGCTTTCTTTGGGATTGGGATTATTATATTCTTCTTGAAGTCTGAGGGTATTTCGCCTGTCTCATACATCTTGCTCACCAGATGGTAGAGTTCTGTCAGGACTGGCTCTCCCAAGGCCGTCAGTAGTTCTAATGCAATGTTGTCTACTCCAGGGGCCTTGTTTCGACTCAGGTCTTTCAGTGCTCTGTCAAACTCTTCACGTAGTATCATATCTCACATTTCGTCTTCATCTACGTCCTTTTCCATTTCCATAATATTGTCCTGAAGTACATCGCCCTTGTATAGACCTTCTATATACTCCTTCCACCTTTCTGCTTTCCCTTCTTTGCTTAGAACTGGGTTTTCATCTGAGCTCGTGATGTTCATACAAGTGGTTCTCTTATCTCCAAACGTCTCTTTAATTTTCCTGTAGGCAGTATCTATCTTATCCCTAGTGAGATAAGCCTCTACATTCTTACATTTGTCCTCTAGCCATCCCTGCTTAGCCATTTTGCACTCCCTGTCGATCTCATTTTTGAGACGTTTGTATTGCTTTTTGCCTGCTTCATTTACTGCAGTTTTATATTTTCTCCTTTCATCAATTAAATTCAATATTTCTTCTATTACCCAAGGATTTCTACTAGCCCTCGTCTTTTTACCTACTTGATCCTCTGCTGCCTTTACTACTTCATACCTCAAAGCTACCCATTCTTCTTCTACTGTATTTACTTCCCCCATTCCTGTCAATTGTTACCTTATGCTCTCCCTGAAACTCTGTACATCCTCTGGTTCTTTCAGTTTATCCAGTTCCCACCTCCTTAAATTCCCACCTTTTTGCAGTTTCTTCAGTTTTAATCTACAGTGCATAACCAATAGATTGTGGTCAGAGTCCACATCTGCCCCTGGAAAGTCTTACAATTTAAAACCTGGTTCGTAAATCTCTGTCTTACCATTATATAATCTATCTTATACCTTCTAGTATCTCGAGGATTCTTCCATGTATACAACTTTCTTTTGTAAGTCTTGAACCACGTGTTAGCTATTCTTACCCCAATCCATATTGACCTACTATGTTTCCTTCTCTCCCTTTTCCTACTCTCGAATTCCACTCACCCATTACTATTAAATTTTCGTCTCCCTTCACTACCTGACTAATTTCTTTTATACCATCATACATTTAATCAATTTCTTCATCATCTGCAGAGATAGTTGGCATATAAACTCGTACTACTGTAGTAGGCATGGGCCTCGTGTCTATCTTGGCCACTATAATACGTTCAGTATGCTGTTTGTAGTAGCTTACCCGCACTCCTATTTTGCTATTCATTATTAAACCTACTCCTGCATTACCCCTAACTGATTTTGTGTTTATAACCCTGTAGTCGCCTGACCAGAAGCCTTGATCCTCCTGCCACTGAACTTCACTAATTCCCACTATATCTAACTTTAACCTATCCATTTCCCTTTTTAAATTTTCTAACCTACCTGCCCGATTAAGGGATCTGACATTCCACGCTCTGATCCGTAGAACGCCAGTTTTCTTTCTCCTGATAACGACATCCTCTTGAGTAGTCCCCACCCGGAGATCTGAATAGGGGACTATTTTACCTCCGGAATATTTTACCCAAGGGGATGACATCATCATTTAACCATACAGTAAAGCTTAATCCGGACAAGTCCTCGTTTTTAGCTCTTTGTCCGGGGTCCGGGCGGATTTTTACAGTGTCCGGCTTTTTCGCAAAGTTGAGCGCAGTACAGTTAAATTTACAATTCGTCCCGTTCTATTGCTCTTTTCTTAAATACTTCAACTTTTGGCACAGCCTTCGTGATAGACACGCAGGAATCACCAGGATCGTCGATGTTATCGTTGATCTACCTATAAGCGAATGCAAATATCGATTATTTAAAATTTTCGTTTCGTTACTTCGCTTTGTATTGGCTTGGCTTCCTGTAGTGCACGCGTGATTTGTGAGTGTAATTTTTAACCGAGTGAATTACGTAAAATAATTGACTATGCCTAAACGAAAGTGTACACTTTCTGATGTCCTTTCCTGCAAATATCCGGCTTTAAGAAAGGGAGAAATGAATTTGAAGTGGAATGTAAGATATGTGGCGCAGGAACATGCGCCTCAGTGGTCAATAAAGGTAAGAAATAACTCGGCAGATTAACTGTCATGGTTTTATTTCATTGTTTCATAGTCATTCAATTTATTTATACTCGGAAGGTGATAGTGCAGTTTACATGTCGTCAGCTGCTGCCTGAACTGTAGATGTTGGTAGCGGTGCGTCGAATGAAGGGAGGTGAATGGTCTTACGTTTTCCGCTTCGTAAACAATTCCGTGTTGTTGACATAACAAAACAGCTGACGGCACAATGCTTTTAATTTTTTTTATATTGCTCAGTTAACCACCACCTGACCATCAGTAACAATGAACTACTGGTACCGGTAATTCACGGCAGTCACGTGACTTGTCCAAAGCTGACGGGTGGTACCCCATCTGCAGTTGACCCGTTTGATGTGTCCTCTATTTTCTTCCTTTGCCATCCTTTTTGAAGCTGTTTGTCCTCCTTTTTGTTTGAAGCTGTTTGTCCTCCTTTTTAAACAATTGCATCTGGTCACCCTAGACACACAGCTCATTTTTAATTATGTCTTCCAGTTCGAGAACTCTGTCTCTGTGCTTTTGCTGCAAATCTCTAGCTAACGTCCGCACCTGGCTTACGTATGGCGTCAAAGAAAATTCACATTTATGTTCACAGTTTCCACCGGAAGGTTATGAAAGTTTGGCAGGAATTTAAACACACTGTAACATGTGCAAGCCGAGGAAGTCTACTACTGACGGGTGATCAGTAGAACTCGGAGACTTTACTATACTGAAGTGACGTTCCAGTGCATCCTGATTAAATTTTGCTGTCAGGACGTAGCTGAAACTTCGTTTCCATAAGTATTCAAATATTCCTAACGTACTTTCAGTAGTTACTTTTAGAGACTGGAGAGATCTTTCAGAAGTAAAGTTGTTACTTCTATCGGCGAGAATGCTTTTACCTTTCATTAATGTTTTGTGAGCCTCCGAGCTTTTGTACAAAGCATCCTCAGGAAGCGAAGAGTTCAGCGAGTCCATTAAGTTGTTCATATATATATCGAATGATTTCGTTGATTCACTGCCTTCGAAGCCTGCCGCTTCAATTTCCCTGTATAATTTTATTCCTTTTGCTACTGACTTACTGAATAAATGCATCAGGGCTAATCTTACATTCATTCGTTGAAATGACGACGAATCCAAGTAGGTGGAATTTAACTTATGGCAAACTTTTAATCCGGCCAATTCTGGGAATTATCTTGTTCATAGACTCGTCGATAAAAATCGTAGTTGATGATCTCATCGTTGAAAAGTACCTCCGATTTATCACAAAAAATTTTCCTTATGCATTTTATTATATGAACAGCACCTGAAAATGCCCAAATTGTTCTTGCTTCGTCAACTGGATTTGATACAGGGCAGGTATCTTTGTTTCTTATGCTACTAATTCGTAGACAATTCCGGACCTCTTTATACGGTTGACTGCCATCAGACGTGGATGCAGTAACTCGTGTTCCTGCTTGCCCTAACTGGATAATTACTTCAATCAATATCTGCGAGACATCGTCACTAGGAGTTGCACTGAGGCTGGCATTCACAGCAACAGGCTGGATCCAGCTATGCGTAGCGAGACAAGCACAGACATCAAAGCATGGTTTGCAAGTTTATTCTTACAGTCTTCTGGAGTATCTTCCTTTAAATTGACGAACCCATCAATTTCTAAGGAAGTGCTATTGAAATCAAGCCCGGATCTGGGGGCGGAGGGGGGGGGGGGCAGTGTTGGAGGGGGGGGGGGGTTAGGGGGTAAAATGGGGTATCTGCCGCGGGCGGCACTTTCAAGAGGTCGCCAAATTCATATTCTTGAAGGAAAAAAACTTTGTTTCAAAAAGTGCCCAGCATCCAGTGCACGCTGATATATCGATTAGTGTATGATTTTGAAGCGCATCCCTGTTGGTTTTTGAATATTTTTGAACACATTCTAAGTTGATTTCTGAACGAATCATAAGTTCATTTTCGAATGCGTGCATAGTGTACGTGTTGTCTCTGCCAGGGGAATCCCCGTCGCATCTAGAAATAAAAAACATTCCTGCAGACAAAAGGGGACGGGGCTATACGAGCTGAGCCGAATGAACCCAAACGGGTGAATGTCGATCGCTCTTCGTTTATGTAGTTGATTGGGTGTGCGAATGATCAGCGTTGTTATAATTACTAGCGAATTCCGTAGATTCAGACTACCAGACTGGAAATAAACGACTAACAGGAATAACAGGTAAGAAAATTTACATAGTAATCTTCTGGGTGTATCCAAGAAAATGAAATCTCGACAGAAAATTTTTGCCTGATCGCTACACTACTAAAGGCCACTTGTACACTTCCAGGTTAGCAGCCACTCAAGTTCTATTCTGGAAGCAGCGCGCAAAACCTGTTGTATGAACACGTAATAATTTCTAACCGGAGAATAAACGTGGGATAACTAAACTGGCGATTATGGCAGGGTTACCGAAGTTAACTGGAGAACAATGGCAGGAATACTTACGCAATTAGTAATGGCAAGATTATTGGTTAGAACGAGGACGGAGAAGAAATGGGGACATCACGCAAATTATATGGAAGAATATGACGATTCCAAATTTACATAAAAATTTCGCACTACTACTTTTGGATCTCATACTTGAGAAACCAGAGCGTATGAATGAAATGTGAAACTATTTCCCAACATAAAGCCTTTTGCTTGTAACAGGCCTAAAAGGAATTTGATATTGGTCCTTCGTGTATTATATTCTGTCGTGTCATTTATGTAAATAAGGTAGATAAAAATGACCATTTGTGCCAAAACAGTCTCGTTTATTTGGCGTGTGTTCCAACTGTGCAATATTAGAAAAACCTATTTCGTTTTATCTAGCAGGCAGTGACAACATAGACGTAATCAAATAGAGAAACCACACCAGTCTTGGGTGCTATTGGTATTAACAGCTTTTTCAGTTTAGACAACGACATTTTGATTTTTCATGTAGCGAAACGTTTGACGGATTTTAATGAGGTAATAGATTCTTTCGCAGAAAGGAAAGCACGCCGTGTAAAGCTGTAGCGCGATTAGAGAGAAAAAGTGCTGGGACCTAAAGATTAAAGAAATGCGCACAGGCTTTCTTGCCTCTTGTCTTTACTGGTTTTATGTTTTCTATATTTAATTTTATGTTACACAAAAGAGGAAGTCATTAGCTTATGGGCAATATTAATACAGAGTGCAAATTTTCTAAAGAATTCTTATTCTCTTTGTTACAAATAATACTATTCAGTATTAATTGTGAGTTTTTTTAAAGAGTGGTAGGATGTCAGACAGTCGGACTGGGAGCAGGAGAGGCCACAGAACATTTTAATTTACGCTGTCCTGAGTGCAAGTTTGTTGGCTTCCATTGCAAAATATACACGTGCGAATTTGGCAGAGCGAAATACAGTGACGTGCATTAGAAGCCGAGGCGTGACACTGCACTTTGGCACACATAAGACCAAATAACATGTCTTAATTTCCTCGAACATATGTGTTTTATGTATCATACTCTTCAGAAAGATGTGTGTTACAAAACGAACATACTTTTTAAAACTAATTTTTTTTAAATTTCGAGGAGGGACGGGAGGGGGCGCCAATTTCACAGATTTGTTTCGGAAGCAAGTGGCAACATTCTATGGAGATGCGACTGAACCGTTTTCGTCTGAGAGCTGCTTTCGCAGAAGGTTCATTTCGCCATTCGCTGTGCTTAATTTATTACATAATCGCACAACTTTCACTTTCTTACACTTTATTGTTCTTTTCAATGAAATTACTGCTGCATCCGGTACCATTCTGTTCCGCAAAATTTCCTCGATAGAAGAAACACGGAGAGACATCGTAACTTCTCGTTCAACATTTCCTTTGCTACGGCTTCTTTCTTGTGGGCATTTTACTGGCGACTTTCTGTTGTGCAATGTTTTCGATAGAGGTTCGATAAACTGGGAAATAAATGAGGAACTGCTCCTGGGTTTAGAGACAACTTTGTCTTGGAATTTTAACTTGTTTACAATAAGCATTTATGATGAGTTCCTCACCGCCATGTGAATCACACATAAAACAACTGAGAGTCAGATCTCTGTCTTTCCGAAGTATTGCTCTCACCCGTTTGGAATACTCTACTGAGTTTTTTTGAGGTCTGAAACATGTTTACCCTTCCGTTCTCTGTTGCCAGATAGGAACACTGGAACAAAGCACGTAGGCATTTTTTCTTTAAAAACGAGTAACTATAACTCTTAACACTACTTTATCGCCACAGCCTTCAACTCTGCAACGTTCATCACTCACAACACTTTAAACAAACTCGGAAAATAAGCACAAAAAATGCCAACACACACCTCCCGATACGGCAAAATCACAAGTCGGTCTCAAACGACAGCGCTGCTCGTAGTTTGCAGGCACGCCACCTTTCCTATGCTGTGTTAACGAGCCGGTAGTCATCACACTTTCTCTTCTACTCGGTGAAATAGGATGTCTTTGAGACTTAGTCCTAAGCATAACGTTTGGTGACTTAGCACACATCCTATACGTCGCTGAGCCTAAGAAACACACGAACACGCACAGACAATCGATACTAAGTGATCTGCCTGATGTAACTGCAGCTTCCATTTACCTCCCGTCTCTGTTCCCACCACTAGGCAATACTATTCCTAAAATAACAGATATAAATAATGCAGCCGAGCACAGATAAAATGGCGTTTGCAGAAGAAAGTTTAGGTAATAGCGAACAGTGGTTTTCACCTTTGTCATTATGGGACTGAACTAGTTAACAGCCACATATTTTCGTTCTGCGCCAAATTTCAGTAATGCACTGTGTTATTGTAGTTTAAAAACATTTACATAAATCTTGTCGATTTTCCCATTCCTTCCACAAATAAAACATGACACTCAGGAAGGCTCTTATTTTTCAAGTTTGGTCTTTTCTTTGTGGTTTCCCACCATGCTTGATTTCTTTGCCCAAAAAATAGTTGTGCACGATTTCAGCTCAGTGGTAAAAGGAGGAAACAGTGCCTCTCCATTTGGAAAATAGTAGACTACCACAAAATTGTAATTACTTTTTACCTCAGAAATATTGTTCAGAAGTAGCTTTTTAACGATATATTTTTTAATTTCAACTTAATTATTAATACCACATTGCAGCATTAACTTTAATAATACAATATATAAACCTGTTATTTACTTATCGTACGAGGGAAATAAATGTAATAAGAATTTAACATTTTATTTTAAGCTTACTTTTTCTTCAATGAAGTCTCTTTTTGCCCTGGAATTTTGTGGGAATACTCAGGACACAACCCGAAACATGTACAGCTTCTATTCCGTTTTTTAAAAAAAATATTTATTGCAGCGTTCCATGTGCTTGACGTCTATCTGAACCAGATAATTTACAACATTTAGTTTGGTAACTAGATGAGAGTACTGACGGCATCTTCACTGTGAAGAATCTGTCGTAAGGAGATTGTAACTTTTGGAATTTGATCAATTTATACTTGGATCCTTATATATTTTCATTTGGTTTAACACACATCAAAAGATTTTTGCATCACCTCGGTTCTGAGAATTGCGGAACCTGTACAGAAAATTGGAATAGAAATCAACATAAACATCATTTGCGAGCTTTTCATTGCTCATGAAAACCATACATTTCATGTTGTACCACCATACAGCGAGACCTTCAGAGGTGGTAGTTCAGATTTCTGTACACATCAGTACCTCTAATATCCAGTAGAACGTCCTGTTGCATCGATGCATTCCTGTATTCGTCGTGGCATTCTATCCACAAGTTCATCAAGGCACTTTTGGTCCAGATTGTCCCACTCCTCAACGGAGATTCGGCGTAGATCCCTCAGAGTGTCTGGTGGGTCACGTCGTCCATAAACAGCCTTTTCAATCTATCCCAGGCATGTTCGATAGGGTTTATGTCTGGAGAACATTCTAGCCACTCTAGTCGAGCGATGTCGTTATCCTGAAGGAACTCATTCACAAGATATGCACGATGGGGGCGCAAACTGTCGTCCATGAAGACAAATGCCTCTCCAATATGCTGCCGATGTGGTTGCACTATCGGTCGGAGAATAGCATTCACGTATCGTACAGCCGTTACGGCACCTTCCATGACCCTCTAGCGGCGTACGTCGGCCCTACATAATGCCACCCCAAAACAGCAGATAACCTCCACCTTGCTGCACTCGCTGGACAGTGTGTCTAAGGTGTTCAGCCTGACAGGGTTGCCTCCAAACATGTCTCCGATGATTGTCTAATTGAATGCATATACGATACTCATCGGTGAAGAGAACGTGATGCCAACCCTGAGTGGTCCATTCGGCATGTTGTTAAGCCCATCTGTACCGCACTGCATGGTGTCGTGGTTGCAATGATGGATCTCCTCATGGACGTCGGGAGTGAAGTTGCTCATCATGCAGCCTATTGTGCACAGTTTGAGTCGTAACTCGACGTCCTGTGGCTGCACGAAAAGCATTATTCAGCATGGTGGGGTTTCTGTCAGGGTTCCTCCGAGCCATAATCCTCAGGTTGCGGTCATCCACTGCAGTAGTAGGCCTTGGACGGCCTGAGGGAGACATGTCATCGACAGTTCCTGTCTCTCTGTATCTTCTCCATGTCCGGACAACACTGCTTTGGTTCATCCGAGATGCCTGGACACTTGCCTTGTTGAGAGCACTTCTTGGCACAAAGTAACAATGCAAACGCGATCGAACCGCGGCATTGACAGTCTAGGCATGGTTGAACTACAGATGACTTGAGCCGTGTACCTCGTTCCTGGTGGAATGACTGGAACTGATCGGCTGTCGGACCCTCTCCGTCTAATAGGCGCTTCTCATTCATGGTTGTTTACATCTCTGGGTGGATTTAGTGACATCTCTGAACAGTTAAACGGTCTGTGTCTGTGATACAATATCAACAGTCAACGTCTGTCTTGAGGATTTCTGGGAACTGGGGTGATGCAAAACTTTTTTTGCTGTGTGTATATGAAAAGTTTTGAAACAATTTTGAAATCCAAATATGGTGCTTTGACTTTTGAAGTGGTACAAGATCGTGCTTCGACTTGCATACTGGTAAGTGAAACACAAATAGAAGAAAGTGCAATCTCTTCTTGTGGTCGTAATTCAACTTCATCATGGTGCAATGGTGCGTAATCTTCTTCAATATCTAAATGGCTCTTGCCATCCATCTTGCATTATGGATCACATTCGAGCAAGAAATATAGTGCATGAGATGGTTCTTCAAGAAGAGAGTTCACAGTTAATTCAAAAACTGTCATCATAATGATCTCATACATCTTATACCTGCAAGATAAGTACAAGAGACCTTTCTCCAAAATATCTTTAATCAAAACATGCATAGCTCTAAAACTGGTCGTATTTTATGCTGTTGTGAAAGGAACCAATGTGATTTAACTAAAAAGAGTGCGAGTTTCGTGGACAACTTTTTCCTGCCCTTTTCCATAGTAAGCTAAATAACTGAGATATTCGTAATCAAACAGCAGAAACTCCAGGTTGCAATATCAACATTGTAGGAGAAGATAGATTGCTACTTACCATAGAGATGACACATTATACTGCAGACAGGCACAATTAAAAGACACTTACACATAAGCTTTCGGCCACAGCCTTTATCAGAAAAAGAAAGAGAAATACACATCATTCACTCACACAAGCAAGCACACCTCACACATACACGACCGCCAAGTCTGGCAGCTCGGACCAAGATACAACTATGACATGGAATGGAAGTAGCAGTCTGGAGTGGGGAGGGAAGGGAAGAAGTTCAAATGGTTCAAATGGCTCTGAGCACTATGGGACTTAACATCTGAGGTCATCAGTCCCCTAGAGCTTAAACCTAACTAACCTAAGGACATCACACACATCCATGCCCGAGGCAGGATTCGAACCTGCGACCGTAGCAGTCACGCGGTTCCGGACTGAAGCTCCTAGAACAGCTCGGCCACCGCGAACGGCAGGGAAGAAGTGTACGGGTGGAAGGCGGGTGGGGGGTGCGTAGATGAGCGCTGTCTGGCGGAATGTGCAAGGACTAGACTGCCAACAGGTGCATCATCAGGAGGTTGTGTGGCAAGGAGAAGGGGAAACAGGAGAGAACTAGGCAAAGATGAGCAGGAGCGTTGCCGAAGGTCAGCAAACGTGGGAAAAGAATATGAGAAGGAGGTGATAGGACAGAGGTGTGGAAACTGCTGGGTGGAGGGAGTGGAGACAGTATGTTACCATAGGTTGAGGCTAGGATAACTACGTGAGTGGTGAATGTGTTGCAAGGACAACTCCCACATGCGCAGTTCAGAAAAGCTGGTGGTGGAATGGAGGATCCAAATAGCTTGGCTAATTAACCTGCATGTTGTGCCGAAGGGTAGTCTACTTGGCTCTTGGTCACAATTTTGCAGTGGCTGTTCATCCTGATCGACAGCTGGTTGGTAGTCATACCAAAATAAAAAGCTGTGTAATGATTGCAGCAGAGCTGGTATATGGCAAGGCTGCTTTCACAGGTGGCCCGCTAACTTTCAGGGTAGGATAAACCTGTGATAGGACTGGAATAGGAAGTGCTGGGTGGATGGATTGATCAGGTCTTGGACCTGTGTCTTTCACAGGGATATGATCCTTGTGCCAAGTGGTTGGGATCCGGAGTGGCTTAGGGATGGACTAGGATGTTGTGGAGGTTGGATGAGTGACAGAACACTACTTTGTCAGAGATGGGTAGGAGGTTGGTTAGGATGTACCTCATTTCAGGGTATGACGATTGGCAATCAAAGCCCTGATGAAGGATGTGGTTCAGTTGTTCCAGTCAGGGGTGGTATAGGGTGACAAAGTGGGCACTGCTTTGTGGTTGGCTCTTGGGGATGGTGAGATGATTGGGGGTATGAGGCGAAATGGCACTGGAGATCAGTTTGCAGACTAGGTGTGGGGGACAGTGTCTGTCTGTGAAGGCCTTTGTGAGACCCTCATCATACTGGAGTTCTTTTCAGTGCAGATACGCTGTCTCCAGGTGTCCAGGCTGTATGGGATGGATTGTTTGGTGTGAAAGGGATGACAGCTGTCGAAATGCAAGTACTGTTTGTGGTTGGTGGGTTTATCGTGGACAGAGGTGCAGATTTAGCCATCAGAGAGGAGGAGCTCAACATCTAGGAAGGTGGCATGCTGGCTTGAGGAGGACCAGGTGAATTGGATGAGAAAGAAGGTGTTGAGGTTGTGAAGGGATGAAAACAGGATGTCTTGGCCCTAAATCCAGATCATGAAGATATGATCATTGAATCAGAACCAGGTTAGGAGTTTGGCGTTTTGGGGGACTAGGAAGGTCTCCTCTAGATGGCCCACAAACAGATTGTTATAGGGGGGTGCCATGCAGGTGCCCACAGCTGTGCCATGGATGGCTTTTTGAAAATATGTCGTTACGAAGAGAATTTTGAAGCAAGAACAACAAAAAATAGCGTTTGATTCCTCAATCAGGAATAAAAAAAATACTTTTTCAGCATTTTTGGAAATTCAGTCACTAACAGGGTATAACAGTGGGTGAAAGCTTTTTTGAAAATAAATTATTATTAAAGACCTACTACAGCATTTATAACGCTATATCTTTAAAAACTGGTATTTGAATTCTCGCTTGGAAACTAAAACAATTGTGTTTCCTTGCTGTTGTAAATTCCATCACCTAAGGGAGTGAAATAGGCAACGAAGAAATTTATGATATTATTTCATTATGAAAGCATTTCCAAAGCTAAAGGGGTAAAATAAGGGATGAAATTTTTAAGAAAGTAATTTGTTGTATTAAAAAAAATAAACTAAATGTATGAAAACTGGTATTTCACTTCTCGGTTAGATATAAAGAACTGTGTGAGGATTTTAAAGTTTCTATGGAATTATCTGTGCAAGAACGCAAAAGGAATGATTAACAAAACCCTTGGACTCCAGCTACCAGAATTGCTTTATGATCAGAAGTACACTCAGAAAAGACCACGTTTCTATGGTCTAATCAGTGTGAAAAGTTTAAGTGTTGTAATATGCGTGCAACATAAAAAATTTATAAAAAAGAGAACTGTACAGGCCATACAATCCACACGAGCGAAGCAGCAGGTGATGAGCTGGTTTTTGTATAGACCTCTGTTTAAGAAACAAACGCCTTACTGAGCTGCAGTAGCTGTAGATCTTTATAATGTCTTAATTACATTGAGTGACAGGAGGGGATTAGGAAAAAGAAAGATAGTTTTGTAAGAAAGTATTATCATATACTGTTATTCACACTCGTCATAGAATGTTATTCTGTTTCTCTCTCTCTCTCTCTCTCTCTTCCTTCCTCTCTCCTGATCACACTGTAGTATTTCCCTAATAACAGTTTATTATATGTTTATGTTTCTAATTCATTCTATATCACAGTCAAACAGATGGGAACAGCAAAAAACCTGGATATTCCGCCTGTAACTTTTTGTATGGATTTAATGCTTATGCTGTCGACTGTAGCTGACTCTAGACACAGTGTGGACACATGAAGGTCTACAGTGCTCGCTCATTCAGATGCACAACATGGCTGCACATATAGTTTACTAAAGAGGTAATTGAATTCGGCTTTGACACACAGTTGCCTGTGACTCAACCTGTCTGTAGAAATCCCTAGTGCATCCTATAGATCACACAAGTTCATATCACTCATATTTTTCACTCACTCACGCGGTCAGACCCAGTGGACGGAGCACCACCACAGGTTACAGCTCCCCATCCGTCTCTGTCTCCAGTTTTCCATGACTCCCAGTTGTGACAAGTCTGTCTCACTCCATCGATCCACCTCTTTCAAGGTCTTCTCACTGGTCTGCTGCCTGACGGGATCCAGTCCATTGCAATTTTGGGCTACCTTGTTGCCCCCAATCTAACTACATGTCCAGCCCATTTCAGTCTTTTGCTTCTAATCACTCCCAAGATGTTAGGCTCCTTGTACAACTCTTCTAATTCCCTATTTGGCGTCTTCTCCATTCTCTAGTAGTCTGATCTCGTACTGGTCCAAATATTTTCCTGATGACCTTCCTTTCAAATGTAAGCAGTCGGTTAAGGTCTTGTTTTCGAGTGCTCCAGGTTTGGTAACCATAAAGTACTACTGGCATTATTAATGTCTTATACAACCGTATCTTTATGTGTCGAGAGACGCTTCTACATTTTAATATAGGGCCTAGAGAGTGATGGCATCTATTTGCCGCCTGCAGTCGTGTTTTTGTCTCTGATTCAGTTGATGTTACTTCTGTAAAAACTGATCCAAGATATGTGAACTCTTTCACATGTTTATAGCTGGTGTGGTTCGCAATTAGATCTTGAGAGTTTTGGATCTTTCTTCCTATGGCCATATTCTTTTCAGAGCTAATTTGTAGACCGGTCCTAGCTGCCAGTAACTCCAAGGTCTGGATGCTTATTTTCAGATCTTCTTGTGGGCATGCTGATAGTGCAATGTCAACTGCATAGGGCAGCTATGTAACGTGTTCATTCTCAATTTGAATGCCCTGGAAGTTTTCTTTGTTGAAATCCTGGATTACCTTCTGAATGCCAGCTTGAAGAGGACATGTGATATCCCATCTCCTTGGGGTAATCCTGTTACAACTTGGAAGCTTTCTGTCATTTTATTGCCTACCTTAACCTTGTGTCATTTAGGCATACCTCTACCAGTTTGACCAATTTCTTTGGCTTACCAAATTCTGTCATAGTTCTAATCAGGCTAGGTCTATGTATACTGTCGTAAACCTTCTTCAAGTCTACAAACAGGAGATGCATCTCTCGGCCATATTCGTACATTGTTTCACAGACCTGTTTTAGGACAAAAATCTGGTCCGTGGTTGATCGTCCAGCTTGAAAACCTCCTTGGTATTCTCCTATTATGTCTGTTGCTAGAGGTTTTATTCGTTCTAATAGGCAGTTGGAGAAAATCTTAATTAGCTTAAAGATTTTGAAACAAAGGATTTCATCTCCAGCCTTGAGAAGTTCAGCGGGAATTCCGTCCTGTCGTAGACTTTTACCATTCTTAAGGTTTTTTTATCTGTTTCCTTACTTCTTCATTGGTGGGTGGAGGCTATTGTGGGTCAACTGTTCCTGGGTCATCAAACTCGAGCAATTCGGATGGTTCATCAGAGTTTAGTAGTTCTGTGACGTACTCCACCCATCTTCTCCCAATTTTTTGATCTTCTGTTAACGTTCTTCAGTTGACATCTTTTATGAATTTGTGTCGGTGATATGTCCCTCCTTTCAAACTTTTCATTTTTCTATAAAGTTCTATAAAGTTCTTTTTCCCTTAGTTCGTTTTGTGATTACTTCTTGGGCTGTTTCTTCAATGGTCTCTGCAATCGCCTTCCAGTTCGGATCTACCACAGTTTCTCCTTCCTCTTCATTCAAAGCCTCGAAACGGTTTGTCATTACTATTATCTTTAATCACACTCTCCTGGTCATATCGGTTGACTGTTTGCATTCTTTTGACTTCCTGGCTCTCCATATTGTTTTTATCCTTCCCCTGACAAGGAAGTGGTCTGATCCACATTCCGCACCTCTTGCGTTTTTGCCGTTTTGACATTTTGTATCCACTTCTTTATTCTCGCCTCTACAATTAGAAGGTAAATTTGGTTCACTGTCTTCCTATTCGAAGACACCCAGGTTCCTTTATAGATTCTCTTCCTGTCGAAACCAGAAGCCTTTTGCAGTAGCAAAGCTAACCAGCCTACTGCCATTGTCACCGCTCACATCGTGTAAACCTTGCTTTCCGATGGGTGCCATGAAGGCTGCTTCTGTCCCTATTTTCGCATTAAAATCTCCAAGGATAATTTTGCAATGTTCACGTGGTACATTGTCTAAAACCGTTGCTAATTCTTCGCAGAAAATATCTTTTTTGATGCCATCGCTTTATTCGGTTGGGGCATGACAATTTATATACGTGAGTTTGTGTTTCCCTGTGTCTGTGGTTAGGAGTGAGATTCTGGGGTTGATTGATTTAAAATCTATGAGAGTGGCACGGAGTGATTTCTTCACTACAAAACCAGTTCCTAGTGAGTGGTTTGTGAACAGTGAATTTACTTTCAAATTTTTTTCTTAAAGAATTTACTTTCTTTACTAGCGATTCATCAAGAACATTAACACGTCTAATCACACTAGGTGAGCGTGGAAGTAGTTGCCAGGAAATAACTGATGGAAAATTACTTTTAATAAACGTAAATTTTATTCCTAAAAGCCTATGAAAAACAAATTTAAAATTATAAGCAGAAAAGCACCCTCGAAATATCAAGTTGCAACTTAACAAACGTGAATTTTATTCCTAGAAGTCTTTTAAAAAATACATTTAAAATTATAAACAGAAAAGCACTCTCGAAATATCAAGTTACAATTTTTATTTAGAGGCAAAGAACAATATTAACAGTAGGAGCCTTCGGGCTGAGAAGCTTGCCTGCTCCCTTTCAAGACGGCCTTAGTCATGAACGCTCACAACAACCTCTGAAAGACTACACTGGTGCAAATCTGCAACACACCAGATTATTTTAAACTAAAAATTTTAACAACTCACACAAACACATAAACTATGCACCCCGTAAGAGGGATGGAAATAGAACAAAACACTCACATTAAAATTATTTGCCACCGAAAATGCAATTTTTTTAAGGACTCTTACGGTGGAAGGGTGGCAAAGTTATAACCTAAAATAACTATTTAAATAAAACCTTTAAAATGCCGACTTACATAAAATGTACAACATGCTCTACATTACACATATACCACCTCGCAAGATTATAAGCAAGATAGAAAGATATTTCAAGAATTCGGCCTTTAAGCAATAAATTCGTCAACACCGAATCAGACAAACATGACAGAGGCAGCTATTAACGTATGTCAGACCGACAGACAGACAGACCGACACTAACTGGATAACAGATGGAGACGAGAGACAAACGAACAAACTAGGGACGAGAGACTGACCAAGAAAACAAGTAGAATTTCACAACTAACTGAAACAACATATCACGAATCACTTAACTTCTAATAACTGCGATTTCTGGCGAAGACCTGGCGCAGCACGCCCCAAAACTCTCTCCCGAACCGTCCGCTGCCATCCGCTTCAACGGACGCTCACCGATATCTCGTCTCACGGCGTCGCAGCTCGCCCCGGCCAGACCGACGTCGTAGGTTGACTGCTGTTGCTCTCGTGTTGGCCGCGAAGCTACTACGCCTCGCTATACGACGCGCCCACTGGACTGGCGGACAAGACATCTTGTGTCCCAGTGAGCGACCGACCAACCGATCGACCCAACCGCCAATGCCCATTGCCTGAGCAAACTCTGAGCAGACTGGCGGCCTAATACATTCTAGCACTCCGGACGACAGACAGATACTAACCGCCTCTGTAATGCGGGCAAGAGACAGACCCAGACTAACTTGGCTGACCAACTGAACAGACTCGCCCAGACTGACAGACTGACCCCGACTGCGGAGCTCATAGCGCCCCTTAAATGCACGTGAACTGCCAACTTTTCCCCTTCCGCATCAGAGGGAGGCACCAACGATGCGATTACCACAGCGGCGCCACCGCCAGAAACGGAAGGCGACTGCTTTAGACTACGCGCTGCGGCGCGCTCTTCAAAACAGCAAATTTCACTACGGCTCAGTTTGCTTCTGAGGCTCCATGGAATATGACACAGTTTTACATTTCTGTAGCTCCAGTTTCTTTCCAACTTGTCTCTCGCAGAGCCAGTAGATCTATTTCATATTTATCTGCTTCCTTTAGTACTCATTTTCCTGCGCCAGGCTGGTATAGGCTTCTGACATTCCAGGTCCCTAGTTGTATTTCCTTCCGTAGTCCTTGTTCTTGCTGAAGCCGTTTTACAGAGATCAGTCCTATCCGAGGCTCTTCTGTGATGCTTGTACCGGTGATTATTTTTCCAGGACGCGTTGCTAGCCCGTCGCCAACCTCCAACCTGTTTTCTCCCGTAGAAAGATTGGCTTCTCCACGCCTAAAGGGGTCTTTCTGCCGTTTTGTACATATACCAGGGAATGATAGGAGAAGGAAATGGCGAGGACAGGTTTGGGATAGGAAAGGGGAGCGACAGGCCGTTGTGGGACACACTTCTTCTGGCTCCTCAACTGTTGCTGTCCGGCGTGGGAGGCCCTGCCAGTAGCTACGCTACCGCCGGCATGGCCTTCCGGATGCAGAGTACGCAAACCTCCTCGCCCGCGTGGACAGTGCTAAGTCAAGGCGGTGCCCCTGAGGATGTCATAATACTCAAATGATACGCTACTGGCCATTAAAATTGCTACACCAAGAAGAAATGCAGATGATAAACAGGTATTCATTGGACAAATATATTATACTAGAACTGACATGTGATTACATTTTCACGCAATTTGGGTGCAGAAATCCTGAGAAATCATTACCCGGAACAACCACCTCAGGCCATAATAATGGCCTTGATACGCCTGGGCATTGAGTCAAACAGAGCTTGGATGGAGTGTACAGGTACAGCTGCCCATGCAGCTTCAACACGATACCACAGTTCATCAAGAGTAGTGACTGGTGTATTGTGACGAGTCAGTTGCTCGGCCACCATTGACCAGACGTTTTCAGTTGGTGAGAGATCTGGAGAATGTGCTGGCCAAGGCAGTATTTGAACATTTTCTGTATCCAGAAAGGCACGTACAGGACCTGCAACATGCGGTCATCCATTATCCTGCTGAAATGTAAGGTTTCGCAGGGATCGAATGAATGGTAGAGCCACAGGTTGTAACACATCTGAAATGTAATGCCCACTGTTCAAAATGCCGTCAATGCGAACAAGAGGTGACCGAGACGTGTAACCAATGGTACCCCATACCATCACGCCGGATCATACGCCGGTATGGCGTTGACGAATACACGCTTCCAATGTGCGTTCACCACGATGACGCCAAACACGGATGCGACCATCATGATACAATAAACAGAACCTGGATTCATCCGAAAAAAATGACGTTTTGCCACTCGTGCACCCAGTTTAGTCGTTGAGTACATCATCGCAGGCGCTCCTGTCTGTGATGCAGCGTCAAGGGCAACCAGAGCCATGGTCTCCGAGCTGATAGTCCATGCTGCTGCAAACGTCGTCGAACTGTTCGTGCAGGTGGTTGTTGTCTTGCAAACGTCCCCATCTGTTGACTCAGGGATCGAGACGTGGCTGCATGATCGTTACAGCCGTGCGGATAAGATGCCTGTCATCTCGACTGCTAGTGATACGAGGCCGTTGGGATCCAGCACGGCGCTCCGTATTACCCTCCTGAACCCACCGATTCCATATTCTGCTAACAGTCATTGGATCTCGTGCAACGCGAGCAGCAATGTCGCGATACGATAAACCCCAATCGCGATAGGCTACAATCCGATCTTTATCAAAGCCGGAAACGTGATGGTACGTACACTCCTAGAAATTGAAATAAGAACACCGTGAATTCATTGTCCCAGGAAGGGGAAACTTTATTGACACATTCCTGGGGTTAGATACATCACATGATCACACTGACAGAACCACAGGCACATAGACACAGGCAACAGAGCATGCACAATGTCGGCACTAGTACAGTGTATATCCACCTTTCGCAGCAATGCAGGCTGCTATTCTCCCATGGAGACGATCGTAGAGATGCTGGATGTAGTCCTGTGGAAAGGCTTGCCATGCCATTTCCACCTGGCGCCTCAGTTGGACCAGCGTTCGTGCTGGACGTGCAGACCGCGTGAGACGACGCTTCATCCAGTCCCAAACGTGTTCAATGGGGGACAGATCCGGAGATCTTGCTGGCCAGGGTAGTTGACTTACACCTTCTAGAGCACGTTGGGTGGCACGGGATACATGCGGACGTGCATTGTCCTGTTGGAAGAGCAAGTTCCCTTGCCGGTCTAGGAATGGTAGAACGATGGGTTCGATGACGGTTTGGATGTACCGTGCACTATTCAGTGTCCCCTCGACGATCACCAGAGGTGTACGGCCAGTGTAGGAGATCGCTCCCCACACCATGATGCCGGGTGTTGGCCCTGTGTGCCTCGGTCGTATGCAGTCCTGATTGTGGCGCTCACCTGCACGGCGCCAAACACGCATACGACCATCATTGGCACCAAGGCAGAAGCGACTCTCATCGCTGAAGACGACACGTCTCCATTCGTCCCTCCATTCACGCCTGTCGCGACACCACTGGAGGCGGGCTCCACGATGTTGGGGCGTGAGCGGAAGACGGCCTAACGGTTGTGCGGGACCGTAGCCAGCTTCATGGAGACGGTTGCGAATGGTCCTCGCCGATACCCCAGGAGCAACAGTGTCCCTAATTTGCTGGGAAGTAGCGGTGCGGTCCCCTAAGGGACTGCGTAGGATCCTACGGTCTTGGCGTGCATCCGTGCGTCGCTGCGGTCCGGTCCGGTCCCAGGTCGACGGGCACGTGCACCTTCCGCCGACCACTGGCGACAACATCGATGTACTGTGGAGACCTCACGCCCCACGTGTTGAGCAATTCTGCGGTACGTCCACCCGGCCTCCCGCATGCCTACTATACGCCCTCGCTCAAAGTCCGTCAACTGCACATACGGTTCACGTCCACGCTGTCGCGGCATGCTACCAGTGTTAAAGACTGCGATGGAGCTCCGTATGCCACGGCAAACTGGCTGACACTGACGGCGGCGGTGCACAAATGCTGCGCAGCTAGCGCCATTCGACGGCCAACACTGCGGTTCCTGGTGTGTCCGCTGTGCCGTGCGTGTGATCATTGCTTGTACAGCCCTCTCGCAGTGCCCGGAGCAAGTATGGTGGGTCTGACACACCGGTGTCAATGTGTTCTTTTTTCCATTTCCAGGAGTGTATTTCTCCTCCTTACATGAGGCATCACAACAACGTTTCACCAGGCAACGCCAGTCAACTGGTGTTTGTGTATGAGAAATCGGTTGGAAACTTTCCTCATGTCAGCACCTTGTAGGTGTCAACACCAGCGCCAACCTTGTGTGAATGCTCTGAAAAATTAATCATTTGCATATCACTGCATCTTCTTCCTGTCGGTTAAATTTCGCGTCTGTAGCACATCGTCTTCGTGGTGTAGCAATTTTAATGGCCAGTATTGTATAAACAAATGGAGGAGTCTCTAGATGTTTGTTACAATGCGTGTTGCGTGTCTGTACATCTCAGTGATGGAAGCAATAATGCCAAAGAGATGGATGTTGATAGGAGTATGAAGTGGCTTGTTCTCTGTGCTCAGCATTCTCGATTTCCATTACTATATGATTTCACTGTGTGCTTGTATACCAGTATTTGCTCATTTCGATCCACTGGCGGTCAAATTATGGTAGTGGTGAATAGTAGCATGTTTTGGACCACTTACCTGTGGCTCAGTGAGTGGTGGTGCAGGAATTGGTTGTGTGTCCGGCTCTGAAATATCCGATAAAGCATCTGCTTGCTGCAGTTCGATGAGCGATGGTGCAGCGATCATGTGTATGTCCTGATCCAACGTATCAGCTACCGCCACATCGAATGGCTGTTGCGCTGTTGAAAAGAAGAAAGTTGGTAAGTATTTGTGAAATTACACACATACGCAATGAATAAAGAGAGAGAAGTGTGTTAGTACTCAAATGTCAGTTTTTCTCTCTGCTTCCAGTCTTTCATATAGAGGTGTATCAGTAACCGAGGATGGGAGAAAACCAACTTCATTAAACACACAGTAATCAAATGAAAAAATGCCTCCCTTCTTAAATCCAGCAACGATTTTAACTGGAGTCATTCCTAAGGGATATACTGTTCCCACACAATTAGCAACTTTATAAAATGGCTATGAGCACTATGGGACTTAACTTCTGAGGTCATCAGTCCCCTATAACTGAGAACTACTTAAACCTAACTAACCTAAGGACATCACACACATCCATGCTCTATGCCGGATTCGAACCTGTGACCGTAGGTGTTACGCGGTTCCAGACTGAAGCGCCTAGAAACGCTCGGCCACTCCGGCCGGCGCCCTATATCAACTGCAGCGCCGTAAAACTGTGAAATTGTTTCGTGATGCTGACATCAGGAGATAGCAATTTACTGGTGTGCTGAGGTGGAGTCGTCAAAACTATTATCCTGTTCTCCTTGCACTGATCTGTGGCCTCTATTGAGAGGTGGCCCTCACGATTGTCCATGAGTTATAAAACATGATTTGCTGTTGAACTGGAGAAAATTTGATGAAATGCTGAATAACCTTAACAGAATAGTGAAAGCTCAGCCATCTTCCTTTGGTGGCAAGACCTATGCGCCAGCAGGGCCATGTAAGTCATATGCTCTTTAAATTCATATGCGGAAATATACTCACGGAGGATAAGCCTTTACTAAGAGCATTTGTGATACCACATGTCTTAACCAATGTTCCACACTGTGCGTTGATAGTTCTGTTAACTTCTTACACACCACTTAAGACCAAAATCTGCTGCAACTTTTGGACTTTCTTTGTTACATTTTCATCTAGATTGCAAATGCATAATCCATCAGTAACTTCTTCTAGTTTATCAAAGAAGGTTGGTACAGTGACATTATTGCAATATACAGG
This sequence comes from Schistocerca gregaria, assembly GCF_023897955.1. NCBI lineage: Eukaryota > Metazoa > Arthropoda > Insecta > Orthoptera > Acrididae > Schistocerca > Schistocerca gregaria. The sequence goes on from NC_064923.1 coordinate 763,009,448, forward strand.
GTGCATCAAAAAAATGTACACACAGTTTGAAGCGTAATAGAAATTTTTTTCCGTGTTCTACAATGTTAAATTTCTAGGAATGGAAAGCGTAAAGTCCAATTGGAAAAATAAATGTACTTTGCAAATGTGATTAATGTTCAAACTGGTGGCCTTCAGCGTCAATACATTTCTGAGTACGAGTCACCACTGATTCCGTACATCGTAGCAAAGTGTCTAATGAGATTTCTGCGCACACCACCTAAATCTCCTTCCAAAGTGTGTCCAGGTTACGTGGTTTACGTTTGTACACCTCATCTTTTACTGTGCCCCATAAGAAGAAATCCAGCGGCGTGAGGTCTGGAGAGCGCGCAGGAAACTCGATTGGTCCCCTGTGTCCTATCCACTGGCTTGGCGCATTGTGATCCACGTATGCTCGTACGTCCCTATGATAGTGCGGCGGGGCGCCATCTTGTTGGAAATAAAACTCATAATTACCGTATAATGCACGAATGGCAGGGAATATGGAGTCAGCAAGTATTGTGAGGTACGTTTCTCCAGTAACAGTACCTTCAAAGCGGGAAGACCCAATGAGTCCCCTTGCAGACAAACCACACCACACATTTACACCAGGCAAATTCACAGCCTTTCCAACTGTAATGTGAGGATTATCTTCAGCCCAGTACACACAGTTGTGTCTATTGGCGCTTCCATTGAGTTTGAATTGGGCTTCGTCCAACCAAATTATGCTACCCATAAATCCAGCCTTGGAATGTACACACGAAACTTGCTTTTCTTCAGAATGTGTAGCACACTGCTAGCACCTACATTACTCTCACGCGCCGCTTGCCCTGAAGATTTTTGAGGCGAACGCTGAAACAGTTCCAAGACCGCAGTTGTGGAATCATCACTTGTAGCTGTACGAGGTCGCCCTGATCGACCTTTATGCACATCACACACTGTTCCGTGAATTCCGAATTTGTCTCGTAGACGTGTAGTTGTTAACCTTGAATGTGGTTCTGTACCATACTCACTTCCCCACTGTCTTCGAACCGCAGCTACATTCTGACACTTGCAGTACCACTTAATTATCTGCTTCCGCGCTTCAAAACTCAAACGCACGTCCGCCATGTTGCAGTTACTTCCTTGCCACTGCTGCCACCTGTTGAAGAAACATAACATTACTTTCTCACAGATATTTAACCTTGTAGAACGGGAAATAAATTGTCTATGGCAGTTCAAAGCGCAGAGCAGCTGCGTGCTTCTACCGAGTTGCGTAGCGCCAGTGGTTATCACGCTGGACTCGCATTCGGGAGGACAATGGTTCAAACGTGCATCCAGCCATCATGATGTATGTTTTCCGTGATTTCCCTAAATCGCGTAAGGTAAATGTCGGGATGGTTCCTTCGAAAGGGAACAGCCAATTTCCTTCTCCATCCAGCCATAGTCCGAGCTTGTGCCCCATCTCTAATGTTCTCGTTGTTGAAGGGACGTTGAAAACTAATCTCCTAGTTCTCCTCCCTCTGCATGCTTCTAGTAGTTGAATAGACATCAGATCTCCTTCAGAAACAATTCATCCAGTCAGTGCATTTTCTTTCCGATTTCAGTCCAAGTTTTGGTGTCAACGATGACATTTTAACTCCTAATTCATAAACTAGGGTACTGCAGTCTTTCATACTAAATTCCTGAAACATATTCGAACAGAAAATTAAATGTTCCCACAAATTAAGTTCCAATTCTGGTGGAAAAACGCAATTCACTGACTTATTTGGACATATTTTTGAAGCATTACCCTCATAAGATTTCTTGATATTTCCATTGAAAGCGTGAAAGCATAAGATGCAATACCGATGCTCATTTTATTTTCAATGGCCAGCATGACAGCTTCCTTCATTGAAGATTCTGGAAATCTCTGTTTCCTTATTCGTGTTATTTCTCCCTTGCATTGTATAAAGTCTCCTTTCTGCTGCGCATTGTGCAAGCAAACATTTTCAAACTAAAAATACTAAATTCACTGTTTTATAAAGCAAGCAAATATTGTCAGAAACAAAGAACAAGCACTGGGAACAGTGAAAAATGTCCCACTGTCCACTTATCATTCATGCCTCCATTGCAGACATTTTTCAAAATGTCTCCGAGTAATCATAGCCTACACCAACATTTCAACAAACGCGGTTTATGTGTTATAATAACAAAGTACTTTTGTCTGAACTAGCAAAAGTCTTTTAGATCCACACTGAAACTAGCAACTTAAATACAGTAAAAATTGACGCCTCTTACGTCTTCATCCCAATATACTGACAAGGAAAACACAAGAATAATATAGAGGGCGAAACACTGAAATCCAGAAGGTAAATAATCCTTGTTGGCACACCCACTGTAGGTACCAACAGCTGAAGCCATAAACCTAACGTCTCACTGTTCCCGCGTTCCCCCTACATTGCAATTAGATGGGCGCAGGAACTGCCGGTCAATTTAAGCAACTGCACAGCAGTAATGAAGACTTGCCAACTTCACTGTAGGATGTCCCACAATACATTGCTCCCGTTCTTCCATTATTGACTGAGGAGTGCGCAACAGAGGCATGAAGTTTCTTTGAAGTTCAGTCACGAGATCGACGAGCGGAATGTCCTTGATCCAGACAAATCTCTAGGTCAAGAATTAGTTTCACACCCAACAACACAATATTTTTGTACACATTAAAATAAGAGAATCAGCAGGAGAAGTCGAATAAGGTCACTCTCTTCTGGTGTAGTGGCTTACAAATCCTTTGTTCTGTTAGCTCCATCTTCCTTCTGTCTCACCGAGATTTGTTTACTGCTGCTGGCTGGAATGTTTAAATTTCCCCACCAAACACATCGTCTTTGACATCTCTTTCTTTTCCTTCACCTCTTGATGAATCGTTTTCGTGCCTTGAACTATCAACTTCGTCAAAGCAGTTTCGAAACTCACTAAAACATGTGTTCATCCAGTTAGGGCATTTCGAATGCGTCGAGGTGCATGCGTCCACGTGTAGCTGATAGACAAGTGGTGTGAAGAGATCGAAGGCAGCTGCCTGAAGTACTTTCATCGAAACTTTACTGGCGATTCCTTTCTTTGGAGCCTTGTACATCTCTCTCGTCTAGATACTGTCTATCGCTGCCAGAACATCACTCGAAACTATGTGTTAAATGTCTCAGGCTGCTCTTGTCCGGGCTTTCACAAATGTAGTTATGCAGTGGAACTGCTTCTGTGGGCAATACACAGTCAGCCTTCAGCAACAGACAGTGATCACAAGCCTAGAAATGATGGTACTTTAAATGAAATCAATGGAAAAATTGTGCAAAAGATATAAAAAAAGAATTCCATTTTTCTCGAGTGCCATTCCAGAACATCTTGCCGGCCAAAGTGGCAGTGCGGTTCTAGGCGCTACAGTCTGGAACCGCGCGACCGCAACGATCGCAGGTTCGAATCCTGTCTCGGGCATGGATGTGTGTGATGTCCTTAGGTTAGTTAGATTTAAGTAGTTCTAAGTTCTAGGGGACTGATGACCTCAGCAGTTAAGTCCCATAGTGCTCAGAGTCATTTGAACCATTTGAACCAGAACATGTTACTTATGTAGTCTGTGGAGATCGCGTAGTTAGTTCATTAACTTCTGAAGACCTCCACACAAAAGTAATGTAAAAAGAAGTAAAAAGCTTATTCCCACTTGGATAACGACATTTGGAGTCAGATAACGTGTGCAACCACACCATACAGTTCTGGAGCACAATGATACACCAGGTCAGCTTTTCGGTATTATAAGTGTTCGAGATGTGAACAAAGTACTCACCAAGAGCCAGGCAAACGATACACGCGGTCAGATGACTTAGAGATTTACCAATATGCTGCAGAGGTTGGCGCGGTATCAAGTGGAGTCCAATTAGTCGCATGACACACAGTCCAATTGTAGACGATACTCGGGAAACTGCAGTCCAGCCACTATCGCTTTGCTTAAAATTCGTAAATTTTATGGATAATTGGAGGAAATAGCATTAAATTTTGCCCCCTATGTACACAGTCCGAACTAGATTGTCTGAAATAGCCTGCAGGCTGCCAGATGTCCACGGGTACACGTGGACATGTCTTAAGTGAACCCAGTACGTTGTCCTTGATGGTGAGTGTTTATCGGAGGTGAAGGTATCATCTGGAGTGCTCCAGGGAAGTGTGGTAGGTCTGCTGTTGTTTTCTGTCTACATAAATGATCTTCTGGATAGGGTGGGTAGCAATGGGCGGCTGTTTTCTGATGATGCTGTGGTGTACGGGAAGTTGTCGTCGTTGAGTGACTGTAGGAGGATACAAGATGACTTGGACAGGATTTGTCATTTGTGTAAAGAATGGCAGCTAACTCTAAATATAGATAAATGTAAATTAATGCAGACGAATAGGAAAAAGACTCCCGTAATGTTTGAATACTCCAGTAGCAGTGTTGCGGTTGACACAGTCACGTCGACTAAATATTTGGGCGTAACATTACAGAGCGATATGAAGTAACGTCCCCCTCAGGTCAGCCAGCCAGACGCCTAACGTCGCAACCAGTTTTAAACGCGCTATACATCCGTGATTAAAATACAACGAGGGATGACGAATGCAGATGCATCTAATGCGTGACATCACGTTGCACTGTTTATTCATGTTGGGGAAACAGGGGCACTTTACCAGCCGAAACGCTGGAGGCGTGGTATGGAAAGTTGGCTCGCCATTGGTGTTACCTGCGAAACGGCGTAACGTCCCCCTCAGGTCAGCCAGCCAGACACCTAACGTCGCAACCAGTTTTAAACGCGCTATACATCCGTGATTAGACCAGAGACACACTTACTTAACACCACAAAGCAAGCAAACATCCGTTTGCACAACTTCTTTGCATTTATGAAATTTTACTAGCTCTGTGTAGCGCCGCTCTTCGCCAAAGCCATAGCGGTTTTAAAAATATTCTCGCTCCACACTCCGTGTCGGAAGGCATGAAACGATTGCAGTAAGTTCTATTTTACGGCATAGACATTGACACATAGAACCACAAGGCTGGAAAGATGTATCCTTTGGTTGTTCAGTACTTTACTGAAACTGACGGAATTCAACAAAAACTGTTGAAGTTTTATCTGCTAAATAATGAAATATCGGAGACAATTGGTAATTATTGTCTAGGTACTTTAAGATACCTGCAAATTTCTAAGTTAATCGCTTTTTGTGGAGGCAATACCAATGCCAAGTTCATGGACGCGGCCATCGGAATGTGTTTCATCAAATTAAAGAAGAACTCGGAATCATGTAGAAGAAATTTAACCGGCCTGCCCACATTCTTCTCCACAATACTATATCAAGCGCTGCTGGAGTTTGTCGATACTGAAATAAACTTCATGAAAATATTTAATTATTTTCCAGTATACACGATAAGGGCAGAGAAGCTGAAAGAGTTCTGTTTATACGTTGATACCAATCAGACTCTTCTATCTCACTCAGAAACAAAATGGCTGTCGCCAATGCTGACAGTTAAGAGAATTCATAAGCTTTAGATTTCATCAAAACAATTTTTTGAGGCCGAGGGAAGGCTGTCTAAAATAATTTCAGATTTTTTCAGTAGCCCGATCACTAAAATTTACTTCATATTTGTTCAGTCAAACTTGGCGCTTTTTGAGAAAAGTCTGAATGAAAGGAAGACTGCCAATTTTATTGGCATGCAAATCAAGATGAATTTGAACAAATTTAAGAATGAGAACCCTAATCAATAAATAATTTGATATCGAAATGTGAGGAAGAGACAATGGCTTTCTGTACTAGAGCATTTGATTACTTAGAGAAATGGGCTGTTTCTTTTAATAAATATCAAGTATTTGGCTGGCTGACGCTATCTGAAACCCAGGATCTGGCGATGGCTGAAAACACTACTATAAACCTGACTAAAATGGTGTGAATATTTCAGGCGACAGTTGCTTTCAGGAACATTTGTGTCTCAAGAGCTTTTTAGCAACTAAGCGTGACTTCGAAGGATGGAAGTCTAAACACTCCGTGGAGGAGAGGTGGATTTACTTTCTTAAGGAAACCGAAAATTCTAAACGCAAACGCCAACTGCTAAGATTATGCGAGTATTTGTTCTCTACTCTCGCGCACAATGCCGTTGTGGAGCGAGTATTTTCGCTGATCTCGGCCCAATGGCCTGATGAAAGAAATCGACTGTTGCTAGAGACTGTGAAATCAATCTTACAGAGACAGTTTAACGACACGATGACTTGCATGGAATTTTAAGAAATCCGTAAAAGGGAATAAGCTTTGCTGATAAAGGCAAAATCTTCCGAGAATATGGTTTACCAACTACTTCTGCCTCAAGAAGTTCCATGTCATCATGTTCTAAATAAAAAGTAATTATGTTAAACAATTTTTTACTTCATTTCTATACCCTATCTCAGAGTGTCCTGACGAGGTCCCATCTAGATACGACAACCCTGTGTGCAGAGGAGCACCATCTTGCATAAAAACGATGCTATCTACACTTCCACGCTGTTGGGGGCTAGAATGACGTTCGTGCGCAAAAGACTCTCATAGTGAAACTTCCTGGCAGATTAAAACTGTGTGCCGGGCCGAGACTCGAACTCGGGACCTTTGCCTTTCGCCGGCAAGTGCTCTACCATCTGAGCTACCCAAGCAAGACTCACGAATGTCCTCACAGCTTTACTTCTGCCAGTACCTCGTCTCCTACGTTCCAAACTCTACAGAAGCTCTCCTTTTGTACTCAACGCCCCTTCTGACTGCCCTTTGCAAAATAAAGCTAACTCGGACATACGTCACAAATTCCCACATTCCACAATAACTTTCTCACGCTTACATTTCCATAGTTTTAGTAAAATATCACATTCTCATTTTGCGCATGCCCTCCATTCACTCCCTCAGCCTCTCCAAAACACTCACAACCCAAACACAATGAAACAATAATTTTCCAATGTAGTATTAATTGCGTCAGATATCTGTGGTAATTAAACCAAAGAATATTCCAGAAAATTAGATTATATGCAACTACCCTCTTGGTTGTAGTTCGAATTGATACTATAGATGAATACCTAAATCAATACCAGCACAGTTATTATGTGTTGTAGGTAAAAATTTATATCTTCGAAAGTAAAGAAGTTACTGATTTGAAATTTTGGCAATATTGTTCTATTATCCATAGAATTATGTACAGTATGTATGAAAAAGATCGATTACTATTTAATAATACTTCTTCATATTCGTAGAGAGTATGTGTAACGTATTGCACGCAGCGTTAAACAAAATTCCCGGCTCGTCCGGCCCAGCAGCCAGCGCCAGCTGTGAGAGCGTGAGAACCAAAATCTGCTGAACTCCCACCTCCACGGCTGGCTACGTTTTCAATTCAAGGTGACAACTCGTAATAATCTGGTATGTTACATGCCGCTTCACATTTGTTGCAATTTCAAAATATAATAAGAAAACTAAACTAAAAACTAAACTCCTCCCGAACAGGCCATGGAGGCTCAACGGTACCGACCGGCCGCCGTGTCATCCTCATCCTATAGCTGTCATTGGATACGGATACGGAGAGTCGTGTGGTCAGCAGACCGCTCTCCCGGCCGTACGTCAGTTTCCGAGACCGGAGCCGCTACCTCTCCGTCAAGTAGCTCCTCGCTTTGCCTCACAAGGGCCGAGTGCACCCCGCTTGCCAACAGCGCTCGGCAGGCCGGATGGTCACCCATCCAAGCCCTAGCCCAGCCTGACAGCGCTTAACTTCGGTGGTCTGACGGTAACTGTGTTACTACTGCGGCAAGGCCGTTGGCTCAAAATATAACAAGAGCAAACTGAAATACTTAATTGCACTTAACTTGTTTCGATGGATTAACCAGTCATTTCCTGAAGTCGATAAAATGTAGGAAAATAGACATCATTAGACCACGGCCACGAATGTATGTCAAATACTTCCAGAAGCATCTGGAAAATAAAAACACCTTTTTCAGTACTAGCATATAAAATGGATAAACAGGCGTCAAATAAGGATCGGACAGTCAGGAGTCCTAAAACCGTTAAGTTAAAATATACAAATTGGCCATTAATTGCAACACAACGAAGATGACGTGCTACAGACGAGAAATTTAACCGACAGGAAGAAGATGCTTTTGATATGCAAATGATTAGCTTTTCAGAGCATTCACACAAGGCTGGCGCCGGTGGCGACACCTACAACGTGCTGACATGAGGAAAGTTTCCAACCGATTTCTCATACACAAACAGCAGTTGACCGGCGTTGCCTGGTGAAACGTTGTTGTGATGACTCGTGTAAGGAGGAGAAATGCGTACCATCACGTTTCCGACTTTGATAAAGATCGGATTGTAGCCTATCGCGATTACGGTTTATCGTATCGCGACATTGCTGCTCGCGTTGGTCGAGATCCAATGACTGTTGGCAAATATGGAATCGGTGGGTTCAGGAGGGTAATACGGAGCGCCGTGCTGCATCCCAACGCGACCGCTACGGTCGCAGGTTCGAATCCTGCCACGGGCATGGATGTGTGTGATGTCCTTAGGTTAGGTAGGTTTAATTAGTTCTAAGTTCTAGGCGACTGATGACCTCAGCAGTTAGGTCGCATATTGCTCGGAGCCATTTGAACCATATTTTTTGGATCCCAACGGCCTCGTATCACTAGCAGTCGAGATGACAGACGTCTTATCAGCATGCCTGTAACGGATCGTGCAGCCACTTCTCGATCCCTGAGTCAACAGATGGGGACGTTTGCAAGACAACAACCATCTGCACGAACAGTTCGACGACGTTTGCAGCAGCATGGACTATCAGCTCGGAGACCGTGGCTGCTGTTACCCTTGACGCTGCATCACAGACAGGAGCGCCTGCGATGATGTACTAGACGACTAACCAGGGTGCACGAGTGGCAAAACGTCATTTTTTCGGATGAATCCAGGTTCTGCTTATTGCATCATGATGGTCGCATCCGTGTTTGACTACATCGCGGTAAACGCACATTGGAAGCGTGTATTCGTCATCGCCATACTGGCGTATCAGCCGGCCTGATGGTATGGGGTGCCATTGGTTACACGTCTCGGTCACCTCTTGTTCGCATTGACGGCACTTTGAACAGTGGACGCTGCATTTCAGATGTGTTAAGACCCGTGGCTCTACCCTTCATTCGATCCCTACGAAACCCTACATTTCAGCAGGATAATACACGACCGCATGTTGTAGGTCCTGTACGGCCCTTTCTGGATACAGAAAATGTTCGACTGCTGCCCTGGCCAGCACATTCTCCAGATCTCTCACCAATTCTAAACGTCTGGTCAATGGTGGGCGAGCAACTGGCTCGCCACAATACGCCAATCACTACTCTTGATGAACTATGGTATCGTGTTGAAGCTGCATGGGCAGCTGTACCTGTACACGCCATCCAAGCTCTGTTTGACGCAATCAATGCCCAGGCGTATCAAGGCCGTTATTACGGTCAGCGGTGGTTGTTCTGGGTACTGATTTCTCAGGATCTATGCACCCAAACTGCGTGAAAATGTAATCACATGTCAGTTCTAGTATAATATATTTGTCCATTGAATACCCGTTTATCATCTGCATTTCTTCTTGGTGTAACAATTTTAATGACTAGTAGAGTACTAGAAGGTTAATTTAACATTATGTGATGTGCAATAGTTAAGTTGAAAAAGAAAGATACCTTCATTAATGAACCGCAATAACGTGACATATCACAAAATGTAGTGATCTCATATTATGGTTATTAGTGAAGGTAGGCTAGAGTGTCCACATGAAAGCTCCTTGATCTACAAACGCAACTAAAAAAAAAAAGGTGATCTTAGCGAGCGTCATGTTAATCAACGCAAAAGTTCTCTGTAGATTTTTCTCTAAACGTCTCTTTTTGCTTTGTCTGAGGTGCTAAAGAAATACCAGCGTGCATCATGTAAATCAACTCAAAAGTTTTGTATAGATTTTTGTCTAAACGCTCCTTTTGCATTGTTTCAGGTGCTAAAAAATCACCACACCTCAAAAGAGAGATCTCAGTGCGTGGTGTGATAAGCGGGAATGGTATAAGTTTTACTCGTGACCTTCAAACTGAGTCATCAGGCGTCAAGACGAATAATGCTTGGTGTTACAAGTTCTTCACCACTGGGACAGACAGTCAGGCGCTGACAGAAAACACACACCAGAGTGACCTGCCACGGAAGCCCGTCAAAGTCAGTTCACTCAACATCCTAGAGCTAGACACCCCTCACTCAGCAGTTCACAAGGTGCTGCATAAACGACTTCGTTTTCATGCTTACAAAGTTTGAGTTGTGCAAGCATTGAGGCGAAACGACTTGCAGCATTGTCAAGAGTTTCATATTGAGATATTGGACTGGATAGGGCAAAACAACAGCAATCTAGAAAATGTCGTTTTCTATGACGAAGCAGTCATCCGGACATGTAGGAGCAACATTCGTATCTGGTGCTCAGAAAACGCCTGCAGTCTTCCAGAACCTGTCAGAGACAGCGAAAAGGTAAATGTGTGGTGTGCGCTGATCAGTGACAGCATAGTCGGACCATTTTTTTTTCATCGAGCGAACAATAGTAGCAACAGTTTCTCTGGAGGTGCCTGACCCATTTGCCGCCCCTCAGTTTCTTTCCCATAGGCCGAGCGTGGTCTTCCAACAGGATGGAGCACATAGGCCAATAAAATTAGCTGCAAAAGGGGGAGTTGCCTTCCAGAAATTAGCGGAATTATGGAAACTACTTTAACTACCCAAATAGTCATCTGATATGAATAATCTGCGTTTTCCCTGTGTAATGACACATTCCGACGCAGAGACATACAATACCTTAAAGGCTGCGCCAAAGATTAAATTGAGAAGGATGTAGAATACAATCTCTGTAATGTTCAGTTTGGATTCTCTTTTGTTTCATACTCCTAGAAGGAGTAAGATACACTTTCTATTGTTACCTTGTAGGGGATGGACGTAATTTTTGGTGTGTGCGGAAAGGCAGCCATCTTGTTAGTATTTATGGTTTGTGCGACGAGCAGAGCAAGTCTTATTGTCTTGTGAATAAAAAGTAGTATCGAAGTTTTACGAGAATTATTTAAAGCGACGTAGCATTGTATTCCTTGGTTTCCACCGTCTTTGTGAAGTAAACCGATGCTGACAGGAAGATACACACGGTCAACAAAGAGGAGAACATCGATGGCGAATAATGAATTAATATTGTGGCAGAAGCACTAACGTCTAAGGTGAGACCTCTGATTAAATCAACAATGAAGTAGAATTCAAAAATGTAATTAATCGGAACTGTAAATTATATTACAGGCAAATTTCACGCAGCACTGAATTTGTCCGCATTCAAGCCGGTCAATACAATCCGTAAAAAAGCCTTTCAAAAATTCTAAGGTTACAGTTCCATATCCATAATTTTTTCTCTTTTCAAAAAGACAATAAGTTTAATTTTTTTTATTTATTTCGCCACACCTGGTTTGTGAGTGCAGCTTCAGCCGCGATGGAAAGGAAACCACAAAAATTTCTGACTGTTGCTACTTTTTATTCAAATTACTCCGAAACGAAGCCTTTAATCGAAAACGCCAAAGTTACCATAAATGTAGAGCATTAAATTCTGCATCCATTGAGTACCAGAACTGAGCTGTTTGGTAAAATTAACCTACAGAAAAGCTACGTCAGAAAACGGTACGGTACCGGTACTCTTTCACATTTTTCGAGAAACACTTGTTTCGTCGCTATGAAATGTGCAGCATCTGAGAATTGGTCAACTTGACGCCAACTTTTATAGGAGGAAAGCTGTAGAGCATCAAACCGTGTTTCCAAAATAACAAAGAAACGGATATCGTACTTAGCTGGAAAATAAACATCGCCATTATACAATTATATATAAATCACATAGTTAACGACCAACGTCAGATTCATACTTTCCTTTCAGTGAATTTTTCCAGTATTCACACTTTTTTGTTACTGGTACATAATCTCTAAATAACTCGTTATGCAGATAGTTGTTTTGATAATTGTGAAAGGTGAATAATATTGTATAAAGGACAAAAGAATTACTTAAGAGGGTTTTAGTGAAAAGAAATACGATAAGTTTATTATTGTTTTATTAGGGATGAAGAAATTTCATTCAGTTAACCTGATTTGAGTTACGTTTGATTTCATGAAATTGTGTTAAAATAATAGAATAAAACCAGACCTGATTTAACTGGAAACGAAACTTACTCGACAAGAATATAAGCCTTTCTTAACTAAGGGATGGTTTACAATCTGAAGTCGGAATAATTTTGGTTTGTAATTTCGTCTAATATGACAACTGAACAAACCATAATGCATACAGCGAAGTAGAGACGCGATTTAATGCATGGTAGAGGATCAGCATATAAATCTGGCCAGATTGCTTCCATCCTACAGCAGTTGACGTCATTGAGCAATTTGAGCACTTTTGTGGTTTTTCATTCGTAACTACTGAGCAATATGTGGATGCTAGAAATGCAAAAATACAGAGAAATGAAGCAGAGATCATAAAGTTGTATGATCGGTTTTTGTCACATGAGCGTTTCCTGTTCATTAAGCATGTAATGGTCATTAGTATTGGGGTCGTTGGTGATGAACACATCTGTTGCCGGAAGACAGGTGAACTTGACAGTTTAAACATTTCAGAGATTATTAGTAGCAGCTTTGACAGAGTGAGGAGATCGAGTCCTTCCTCTAAAGTGTATGACATCTAAAATCACAATGCACGATAAGGTCATTCCTATGTCCGCTGAAACGATATTCCGCAGCATCGTATTCCACAAAGGGCCAATTAAGGCCTTCGGCACCATTCTGAGTACGAGCTGGCCCCATATCGTGTATCTATATTTCACTGCACAGGTATACGGAAATGACAATAAGCCGTATTTTTTACAAGTTTTTTGATGCCTTCAGTGACCCAGTTGACTTCGAAAAGACAGGGTTCGTTGCTGATGGAGGATTTCTATTGCGTAGAGTGTTATGGGAGACAAAATAACTATTTTCTTCCATAATTACAAGGTACGCAGATTACATCCAGTGTTGGTATGGCGGAAAAGTCACAATTTTGTGTCATAGATACCCTGATGTGACAAGTGACAGGAATGCGAAATCAGCCGAGCTGCTGTGCAGAACCACTGAATGATCGCACCAGTTGTCACGTTTAATGAAACAATGACCGACGTTCTTGTGATTCTGACTGCTTCAGCCCCACTGTTCCATGGCGTATTTATACTGAAGCCAGGCAAAGGCACACTAGGCGACGTAGTCCACAGCCCACTGAATTTCAAGTTGTGTCGAAAGACAACATCCTGTCCCTACCTGCCTCAGTGACTGCGATAGGACTTAACTGTTTTTCGGCAAAGGAAAACTGAAACTCCTTAAGGCAGCAGAGACGAAAAGCGACGTACAGAAAGCAGAGATATTCAGCAATTCCAATGGTATTGCTGCTGACATTGATGAGACTGAATAGAATTTCATATCAGCCCAGTACCGTGAAGACGAAACAAAGCCATTAAATGTGCTTTGCTATGATATCTTTGAAAAATGTTTATGATAGACATGATTATGCGCCATCTCTTTGTCTCCTGCAGAAGCAGCTGCTTGACAGAATTCCTTGACAGGCGCAGGCTAGAAAAAATCTACCCTCTAGATCCTGGGGCTGCCAGTCGCCAAAATTCTTTGCTTTATTGTATTACTTTAACACAGTTTTATATAATAATATGTAACTGAATCTATTGTGAACAGAATTAAGTTTCTTCATTTCTAATAAAACAATAATAAAACTGTCGTACTTATCGACTAAAAACTTTTACACAATTTTTTAACCTTTGTGTAACATCATTCTGCTAATTTCATCGTTTTCAAAACTGTTGTCTTGATAATACTGGAAAATACATTGAAATGAAAGCAGAAAGTTGATGATCGTTAACCATGTGATTTACATATAATTGAATAGTGCGTTATTTGCTTACCACTAACGTTTTTTTGTCACCTTCTTTGACTTTTGGAAAAAGACATTTTGATACTCTACAACTTTTCTTGTATAAAATTTTGCGTCAAATTGACAAATTCTCAGATGCTGCACATTTTATAGTGAGGAAATGAACCTTTTACGAAAAGTGAGAAAGATTTCAGTTTTCTGACGTAGTGTTGCTATAGGAAAATTTAATCAGATAACAAAGATTTTATATTCAGCTGATGTAGAATGTAGTAGTCTATTTTTTGGTAATATTGACGTTTTCGATTAAATGCTTAGTTTCGGAGTAATTTGAAAGAAAGCAGAAAAAGTGCGAAACTTTGTTTTGGTTTTCTTTTTATTACAACTAAAGTTCCACTCAGAACTCGGGTAAAACTCGGGTTATTCATATCAAGAGATCTATTTGGATGAATAAAACAGTTTACACAATCCATTAATTTTTTGGACGGCAAACTCTAATTTTCCTGGCCTGACGATCACACTGGAAATGACATGTTCATGACTTCAGGGAGCAAACATTTCCACAGCCATGGATAGGATGTGATGGATGAACCACATAACCACCGTAATCTCCAGATGTGCATGGTTTGAGATATAGTATTCTAGAAATTTTACGGGTTCCGAAAGAAACCCAAGAAGAAGGGTATCAATTTTTCGTATAAAATTTTTTGAGGTGTTTTACATGACACCGTATACCGCGAATATCTATTTCTTGTACTTTTTCATTAATTTCATTCGGAATTCAGGAGGTTTCTTTTGCATTTCACGTATTTTTCCGACTCTTAAGTCTAGCGGACCAGATCACTATAAATTAGCATATTACTATTTTGTAAGTTTACCTTTTTAATTGTTTGATCCAAGCTTGATGTGTGCTCATCCATGTCACAATCCAGTATTGAGTAATTGTATTGCAATATGCTTCTTGTACTTTGCATACATTTATGACCACGCACTAATGATATATACTTCTCTAACTTTTGTCAACTTCGGAAGATGACACCTTAACCTGTTGAAACTGATAAGCACAAAAACATACAAGTATTTCAGTTGTGTAGCTGATAACTAATTTTACCTTGAATAAATAGGTATCACAGTTGCTGGTGAAATAACAGCATCATTATCCACATCTAAACTCCGTACACCACTGGGCTGAGCATGACGGAGGGTACGTCCCACTGTACCAGTTATTAGGGTTTTCTCCCGTTTCATTCACAAGCGGAGTGCGGGAAAAATGATCGTTTGAATGTGCTGTATTAAAACATTTCTAAATAACGAAAGAGACTGATTGACTATTTCTGTATAGATAGAAATATTATTTCTGAACATAGGGCTCCTATTAAAAAAACTACTGAACACGCAGTCTCGAAGTATGATCGACAATACAGTTTTCTTAAACACTAATTATATCTCAGATTTACACCTTAAATTCCATTTTTTCGCTGTTTTTCGTCTATTTTTTATTCATTGTCAGAAAGTTGTGTGCCAAAATGTACATATCACGAGTTAAAGCTTCATATTAAAGTCATACAAACATATTTATTGAAATCAAAGTGAATTGTAACTGGGACCATGAGTAGAAATTGCCACGGTAAAACACGTCGTGAAATTTGTACCAAAAAATGTATCTAGATCGCGGGATGATTGAAACTTCCAGCTGTATCCGAGGTTTCCCGGGCTGTGATCTAAAATGTTAGAGCAGTTCGGGACGAGTTCAAATACAGCACAAGTCATTAGTACTGTAATCAGATAATATGTAGTCACTACGAAGGACAGAACTTAATGTTCCATATCGTGTATTATACGAGAGCCTTTCTGTAAGTAATGCAACACATTTTTTTCTGAAAGCAGGTTTGGCTACAAAACCCTATTTTTCAACATGATCTCTGTTCAGTGCGACAGCCTTACGCCAGTTTGCTGGGAGGGCCTGTATTGTCGCATTGTACCACTATACTGTTTGACGTCAGAGCCAACATCTTACCGCATCAACAACCTCCCCATCATACATGTACTGTTTCCTGTGCAGTGCAGCCTTCACTGGGCCAAACAGATGGACGTCAGAGGGTGCGAGATACGGACTATAGGGTGGATGAGGAGGAAGTCGAATGAAGTTTTCTGAGCTCCCCTCGGATTCGCAGACTTGGTCAGATCTGGCGTTGTCACGGAGAAGTTCGTTTGTATTTTTGTAGCGACGTACACGCTGAAGTCGTTTCTTCAGTTCCTTGAGGGTAACATACACTCCTGGAAATGGAAAAAAGAACACATTGACACCGGTGTGTCAGACCCACCATACTTGCTCTGGACACTGCGAGAGGGCTGTACAAGCAATGATCACACGCACGGCACAGCGGACACACAAGGAACCGCGGTGTTGGCCGTCGAATGGCGCTAGCTGCGCACCATTTGTGCACCGCCGCCGTCAGTGTCAGCCAGTTTGCCGTGGCATACGGAGCTCCATCGCAGTCTTTAACACTGGTAGCATGCCGTGACAGCGTGGACGTGAACCGTATGTGCAGTTGACGGACTTTGAGCGAGGGCGTATAGTGGGCATGTGGGAGGCCGGGTGGACGTACCGCCGAATTGCTCAACACGTGGGTCGTGAGGTCTCCACAGTACATCGATGTTGTCGCCAGTGGTCGGCGGAAGGTGCACGTGCCCGTCGACCTGGAACCGGACCGCAACGACGCACGGATGCACGCCAAGACCGTAGGATCCTACGCAGTGCCGTAGGGGACCGCACCGCCACTTCCCAGCAAATTAGGGACACTGTTGCTCCTGGGGTATCGGCGAAGACCATTCGCAACCGTCTCCATGAAGCTGCGCTACGGTCCCGCACACCGTTAGGCCGTCTTCTGCTCACTCCCCAACATCGTGCAGCCCTCCTCCGGTGGTGTCGCGACAGGCGTGAATGGAGGGAGGAATGGAGACGTGTCGTCTTCAGCGATGAGAGTCGCTTCTGCCTTGGTGCCAATGATGGTCGTATGCGTGTTTGGCGCCGTGCAGGTGAGCGCCACAATCAGGACTGCATACGACCGAGGCACACAGGGCCAACACCCGGCATCATGGTGTGGGGAGCGATCTCCTACACTGGCCGTACACCTCTGGTGATCGTCGAGGGGACACTGAATAGTGCACGGTACATCCAAACCGTCATCGAACCCATCGTTCTACCATTCCTAGACCGGCAAGGGAACTTGCTCTTCCAACAGGACAATGCACGTCCGCATGTATCCCATGCCACCCAACGTGCTCTAGAAGGTGTAAGTCAACTACCCTGGCCAGCAAGATCTCCGGATCTGTCCCCCATTGAGCATGTTTGGGACTGGATGAAGCGTCGTCTCACGCGGTCTGCACGTCCAGCACGAACGCTGGTCCAACTGAGGCGCCAGGTGGAAATGGCATGGCAAGCCGTTCCACAGGGCTACATCCAGAATCTCTACGATCGTCTCCATGGGAGAATAGCAGCCTGCATTGCTGCGAAAGGTGGATATACACTGTACTAGTGCCGACATTGTGCATGCTCTGTTGCCTGTGTCTATGTGCCTGTTGTTCTGTCAGTGTGATCATGTGATGTATCTGACCCCAGGAATGTGTCAATAAAGTTTCCCCTTCCTGGGACAATGAATTCACGGTGTTCTAATTTCAATTTCCAGGAGTGTAGTTCAATTCGGAGTTGATCGTTGCACCATGAGGGAGGACATCTAAAAGAACAGCCCCTTCAGTGTCGCAGACAACCGTCGCCATGTCTTTAGTGGCTCAGAGTGCGGCTTTGAACATTTTCTTCGGAGGAGAGGCAGTGTGGTGTCACTCCATAGATTTCCGTTTTGTTTCCGCTTCGAGGTGATGAGCCCATGTTTCGTGGCCTATAACAATGTTCGACAAAAAATTGTCACCATCAGGCTTGTAATGCGCAAGCAATTCAGCATAATTGGTCCTTCGTTGCTTCCTTTAGAGTGCCCTGTAAACACATCGCTAGTTGCCTCCTATGTAAGGTTTTTTCTGTTTTTTTTCTTACGTGTTTCGTAGTTGTACATGAATTTCTGGTAATATACTATAGTGTTTATTTTGGTCTGTAATGTAATGATTAAATGTTTGTTGAAAATAATAATATACAACTATGTAAAGGTTTTTTTTTAAATTACTGCTACCAGTCACAAACTTTGTCAACTATTGTATTACTTACTTATTAAGCGACCTGTTTCGAGGGAGTACCTCATCTTCCGACTAAATGGCATTACAAAAACAACTTTGCAATAATGTCATACTGATGTTACATTGTTTTTTCGTAAATGCTCTGGTTATCCTGTGGCAGAAAAGAAAACTTAGTAACAGACGATGTCACTTTGGAAGCTGGACTGATGTTTGCACGAAAACGTTTTGTAAAGGTCACTCACTTTGTTCTTCTGGCGTGGCAGTCTCGTTGTGATGCACTGAGGTGTTTCCATTTCCGTAGCTCTTTTGGTCAATGTTCACAGATTGTCACTAACATAGCAGTAACTGCAACAATCAGAGCAAAATGCCTCGGACGTTTGGAGGTGACGGAGTTCCACCTCTAACTGACAAACCAGGGACTCCTAAGATACGACTTGGCAAACAAATGGTAATGAGATGGGGAGCTATTAATATCAATGGGGGCTACTCTGGGAAGAAGGTAGAGCTGGCAGAGGCTGCAAGTAAGATGGGGCTGGACGTTTTAGCTGTTAGTGACATTCGGGTAAGGGGTGAGAAAGAAGAGGAAGTGGGAGAATACAAGGTCTACCTGTCAGAAGTCAAAGCAGGAATAGCACAATGGGGTGTAGGGCTTTACATCAGGAAAGAAATGGAACCCAGCATAGTTGCAATAAGGTATGTAAACGAACGACTGATGTGGATAGATTTGACAGTGTCTAGCAAGAAAATTAGGATTGTGTCAGTATATTCGAACTGTGAAGGAACAGATCAAGATAAGATGGATAGTTTTTATGAGGCACTCAGTGATGTAGTTGTTAGAGTAAAGGACAAGGACAGTGTTCTGCTCATGGGTGATTTTAATGCCAGGATTGGAAGTCGAACAGAAGGCTATGAAAAGGTTATGGGTAAATTTGGAGAGGATATGGAGGCCAACAGGAACGGGAAACAACTCCTGGTTTTCTGTGCCAGTATGGGCTTAGTAATCACAAACTCCTTTTTTAAACATAAGAACATTCACCGGTATACTTGGGAAGGCAGGGGAACCAGATCTGTCATTGACTATATAATAACAGATCAGGAATTCAGGGGATTCTTTGATGACACTGATCATTATTTAATCTGCAGTGAAATTGGGATTGTGAGGCCGAAAGTGCATGTTGTCAGGTCCATATGTAGGAGGATAAGAGTGGAGAAACTTCAGGATAAGGAAATCAGGCGCAAGTACATAACAAATATCTCAGAAAGGTACCAGTTAGTTGAATGTAGTCAATTACAGTCATTGGAAAAGGAATGGACAAGGTACAGGGACACAGTACTATAAGTGGCAAAAGAATTTCTTGGAACAGTAGGTGTAAAGGTAGGATGAAGCAAACAGCTTGGTCGAATGACACAGTCAAGGCAGCCTGTAAAAGGAAAAAGCAGGCGTATCAAAAATGGCTTCATACTAGAACTCAGGTAGACAGAGAAAGTTATGTTGAAGAAAGAAACAAAGCCAAACAGATAATTACAGTATCCAAGAAGAAATCTTGGGAAGACTTTGGAACAGGTTGGAGACTTTGAGTCAAGCTGCTGGAAAGCCATTCTGGAGTGTAATTAGCATTCTTCGAAAGGGAGGTAAGAAGGAAATGACAAGTATTTTGGACAGGTCAGGAAAACTGCTGGTGAATCCTGTGGATTCCTTGGCCAGATGGAGGGAATATTTTCAAGAGTTGCTCAATGTAGGCGAAAATACGATCAGTAATGTTTCAGATTTCGAGGTACAATGGGATAGGAATGATGATGGAAATAGGACCACATTTGAGGAAGTGGAGAAAATGGTCAATAGATTGCAGTGCAATAAAGCAGCTGGGGTGGATGAAATTAAGTCGGAACTCATCAAATACAGTGGAATGTCAGGTCTTAAATAGCTACACAGGATAATTGAAATGGCCTGGGAGTCGGGACAGGTTCCATCAGACTACACAAAAGCAGTAATCACACCAATCTTTGAACATGGAAACAGAAAAGATTGTAACAACTACAGAGGTATCTCTTTAATCAGCGTTGTGGGTAAAATCTTCTCAGGTATTGCTGAAAGGAAAGTGCGAGTATTAGCTGAGGACCAATTGGATGAAAATCAGTGTGGGTTCATGCCTCTTAGAGGTTGTCAGGACCAGATCTTTAGCTTACGGCAAATAATGGAGAAGTGTTATGAGTGGAACAGGGATTGTATCTATGCTTTATAGATCTAGAAAAGGCATATGACCGGGTTCCTAGGAGGAACTTATTGTCTGTTCTACGAGATTATGGAATAGGAGGCAAACTTTTGCAAGCAATTAAAGGTCTTTACATGGATAGTCAGGCAGCAGTTAGAGTTGGCGGTAAATTGAGTTCATGGTTCAGAGTAGTTTCAGGGCAAAGACAAGGGTGCAACCTGTCTTCACTGTTGTTCATATTATTTATGGATCATATGTTGAAAACAATAGACTGGCTGGGTGAAATTAAGATATGTGAACACAAAATAAGCAGTCTTGCATATGCCGATGACTTAGTTGTGATGGCAGATTCGATTGAAAGATTGCAAAGTAATATTTCAGAGCTAGATCAGAAATGTAAGGACTATGGTGTGAAGATTAGCATCTCCAAAACGAAAGTAATGTCAATGGGAAAGAGATATAAACGGATTGAATGCCAAATAGGAGGAACAAAGCTAGAACAGGTGAACGGTTTCAAGTACTTAGGATGCATATTCTCACAGGATGGCAACATAGTGAAAGAACTGGAACGAGGTGTAGCAAAGCTAATGCAGTGAGCGCTCAGCTACGATCTACTCTCTTCAGGTTACCTTATCAACAAGGTTGAGGTTACGGATATGAAAGTAGCTAGGATGATTGCAGGTACTAGTTGAGGGGAACAATGGCAGGAGGGTTTCCACAATGAGGAAATCAAAGAAAAACTGGGAATGTATTCTATAGATGTAGCAGTCAGGGCGAACAGGCTTAGATGGCGAGGCCATGTTACACGCATGGCAGAAGCAAGGTTACCCAAGAGACTCATGGGTTCAGCAGTAGAGGGTAGGAGGAGTCGGGGCAGACCAAGGGGAAGGTATCTGGATTCGGTTAAGAATGATTTTGAAGTAATAGGCTTAACATCAGAAGAGGCACCAATGTTAGCACGGAATAGGGGATCATGGAGGAATTTTATAAAGGGGACTATGCCCCAGACTGAACGCTGAAAGGCATAATCAGTCTTAAATGATGATGATGATGATGATGATGATGATGATGATGATAGCAGTAACTTGGAAACACGACCACAAACAGTTCAGTAGAGGAGTGGACAAGATGGCTGTCGAAATACAGCTAATTTCGAATTGTCTATCGATTTGTCGATCTCTGTGGTGTCAGATGTTTACATGTCTCCTGCACGTCTTGTTATCGTATTACAGATGTAGGTTGACGAAATACATTACAAATTGAGCACCTGTTGCAATGGCTTCAAATTCTGATATTATTTCCGTTTTTGGAGATAGGTAATTAGATTTTCTTGTATATCGAATACGTAAAGTATTTTGATTCTTCGTTTATCATTTATTGCATTAATTTTGATTCGAATGACTTCGTACAGCCAAATGTATGCTGAGATATCCCACAAGCAGAGCGAGAACGATCAGTAGGTCGTGAGGGGCAAACAGTGTGAGTAGAGCGTGTGTTGCACTCGTGTTTGTACCGAAAAGGAGAAAGGAGGTTAACAGTTGCTGACTATGGCGTGGCGTGAAACAGTCGCTTCGAACGAAACCGATTAACGATGAGATACATTTTTTGTCCTTCCTGTAACAGAATTTAAAGCGTATAAAGTGAAGAGAGAAGTAGGGGTGTGTAAAACCGCCAAACAAACTGTGTCGCATAACTACGACAATATAGCTATGGACAGACGACATTGTACGAGGATAATCCCTTACTTTTGGGTTTACCCTGGCAGTTACAATGTTCTGGAAAGAACTGTGTTCGCTGTGACTGTGCCGTGGGCATTTTAAATACTTTATAATTTCAATGCATATTCGCGCCGTCACTGACTACCGTGTGCATGAACCGTTAATTGCGCCACAGTCGAATAGAAACTGTTTATTATGAGTTTGCATGTTACCTCCAACAGTGGCGAGTTCGCGGTCGCGTTATTCTCGTGGTAAACGAACAGACTGTAATTCCGGCCTCGAAATAACTTTCAAAGTCTCTACTGAACTATGTAACTTGAGCGTTGTGCACGGGCGTAATAAATCGCTCACGCATAGCTGAATGTCGACAACAACTGTACCAACATCCAACTATCCAGTGGACTATAATATGCCACTGATGAAATCGTCGCCGAGTGGAAAGTAAAATTCCACACGAGATAATTAGATAATTCATCTGCAGCGTCTACACACGACGGAGCTGATTTCAACACGCCGTCTGCAACGATAAACTGCCGACGACATTGCATCTCACCGCCTGCATCGTAACAGATAAGAATAGCCGGTTTAGCTCTCGTCGAAGACTAAATAAACTATTAAAATTGTAATCTTTATATTTGAAACTTGTCCAAATGACTTGTCCAAATAATTTGCTTCTTCTTTAAAATAAATGTTTTGTTAGCAAAATTTTGTTATTGATGTAGACATTGCTGTTCTCCGATAATGTAGTTGTTTCCAATGGTATGCCTATTTCTTTCATTCATAATTTTAGCGCTGCTGCCACTGCTTGCTAGTTAAGCATGATTTTGGTGAGGCTGAAACATGTGTGCACCGTAACTTCTGTGAATGATTTTAATGTGAAATTATTTAGGCATTGTCTTTGTTCGAATTGTGGCGTCAGCCATTAAGCTGAAAATAACAGCCAATCACAGCAGAGCTGCTTACACCTGATTGGTGCAGTATTCGCCGATGCGAGTAAACATAATAACAGGCGTCAGATTGAGCACTGTGTGTTCACTTAGAAGTAAATGTCCTGTTGCCACATCATCATAACTATATATGCATGCAATTATACCGTACTTAACTATGCAGAGATGAATGTTAGCCAAAACGGCTAAACCTTTATTAATAGACATTAGAGAGTGTTTTTTCCACACCACATCAGATTTGCAACGAGCAGGATTGACTCAGTGTTTTTATGGTAGTTTGAAGAAAATTTGGTGGTAGGGTAGTGTCATACTCACTACTTATGACTTGATTCATAACTGGACTAGGTAACATAGCAGGTTGGGTCTTAATTTTGCTAGCTGTGTATAGCTGTTTCACTACAATCCCAACTGGTGAACCCCAACGGAGACGTCAGCTGTGCAGCAAGGCGTTTGACTGTGATACTTGGATCACCTCGAATAAGTGTCCGCACGTTCGAACATTGCAGGGGCCACAACTGTGTGGGGCTGGCCTGCCTACAGGAGATGGACAGTTGTGCAGGACCTTTTTTGAATGATGGCAAACGCTTCGTCCAATGACTCACTGTGATTTTGTTCATCGTCAGATCTCCGTAGACATTCTGCAAACGCCTATGAATATCTGCGATGCTCTGGTTTTCCACCAACAGAAAATCAGTGACAGGTACCTGCTTGGAAAGCACTAACGTGCACACGCCAGTCTGAAGGTCGCGCATACCGCCGCCAGTTATCGGAACTTCATCCAACTATAGGTGCTGAAGTGGGAATATTCCACAAAGTCCCACAACGGATTCAGCATTTTTTCAAGCCAAATTGGCCGAAAAAATGTGTTGAATTACTTGTTCAACTCCCCTCGTACGTTGTATACGTGTGGACTTTCTGATGACGTCAGACAATCTGCAGACGGCGCCTCTACGGAGTACGTCCAGCGCGTTGAATTTATTTTTATTTATTTACGCGTCAGGTTCCGTAGGACCAAATTGAGGAGCAAATCTCTGAGGTCATGGAATATGTCAGTACATGAAATTACAACATGAAAGTAATAAAAGATAAAAATAAAATGTTTATGAACCCGAAAAAAAAGTCAATCTATAAGTTTAAGTAAAGACAACAATACAACAAGAATCAGCTTAATGTTCAAGGAACTTCTCGACAGAATAGTAGGAGTGACTCATGGGGAAACACTTCAGTTTGGATTTGAAAGTTCGTGGATTACTGCTAAGATTTTTTAATTCTTGTGGTGGCTTATTGAAAATGGATGCAGCAATATACAGCACACCTTTCTGCAGAAGAGTTAAGGAAGTCCGACCCAGACGCAGGTTTTATTTCTGCCGAGTATTAACTGTGCGAAACCTGTTTATTCTTGGGAATAAGCTAATGTTGTTAACAAGAAAAGACACTAAGGAATATATATATATATATATATATAATGAGAGGCCAATGTCAAAATACCCAGACTCGTGAACAAGGGTCGAAAAGAGGTTCGCGAACTTACAGCACTCATGGACCTAACCGCCCGTTTCTGAGCCAAAAATATCCTTTTAGTATGGGAAGAGTTACCCCAGAATATAATACCGTACGACATAAGCGAATGAAAATAAGCAAAGTAGACTAATTTTCGTGTCTAACGATCAGTCACTTCACGTACCGTTAGAATAGTAAAAATGACAGCATTAAGACTTTGAACAAGATCCTGAACGTGGGCTTCCACAACAGTTTCTTATCTATCTGAACACATAGAAATTTGAAATCTTCAGTTTCACTAATCATATGCCCATTCTATGAAATTAAAACGTCAGGTTTTGTTCAACTGTGTGCTAGAAACTGTAAGTCTTACTGTGACTTAGTGTTAGTTTATTTTCTACAAGCCATTAACTTAGGTCATTAACTGCACTATTTGAAACCGAGCCAATGCTGCACACAATATCCTTTACTACCAAACTAGTGTCATGCAAACAGAAATATTTTAGAGTTACCCGTAATACTAGAGGGCATATCATTTATATAAATGAGGAACAGGAGTCGCCCCAGCACTGAACTCTTGGGCACACCGCACTTGACCATATCCCACTCAGACCCCATATCACAGCCATTATCAACATTGTGAATAATGGCATTTTGCTGTCCTAAAGTAAGAGGTGAACCAACTGTGAGCTACTCCCCGTATTCTGTAATGGTCCAACTTCTGGAGCAATATTTTGTGATCAACACAATCAAACACCTTAGTTAAATAAAAAAAAAATATGCCTAGCGCGTTCGAAACCTTTCGTTTAACCCATTCAGTACCTCACAGAGAAAGGAGAATATAGCATTTTCAGTTGTTAAATGACTTCTAAAGCCGAACTGTTCATTTGATAGCAAACCATGTGATCTAAAATGATCAATTATCCTCACATACATAGCCTTTTCAATAGGAAACACAGATGGCACAGAAATAAGTCTAAAATGGCCTACATTATCCCTTTCTCCCTTTTTATAAAGCGGCTTTACGACTGAGTACTTTAATTGTTCAGGAAACTGACCATGCCTAAAGGTAAAATTCCTAATATGACTAAACACAGGGCTAACCTGTGCAGCACAGTACTTTAATATCTTGCTAGGCACCCCATCATAACCATGAGAGTCCTTAGTCTTCAGTGATTTAATTATTGACTCAGTCTCCCCCTTGTCTGTATCACTGATGAGTATTTCAGACATAAATCTCGGAAAGGCATTTCCCAATAGAGTTATATGATTCCCTGTAGAAGCTAAATTTTTTATTTAATTCACCAGCAATGCTCAGAAAATGACTGTTAAATACTGAACATATATCTGATTTGTCAGAAACAGAAATATTTTTACTGCGAACTGACTTTATATCGTCGACCTTGTGCTGTTGACCAGTCACTTCCTTCACAACTGACCATATGGTTTTAATTTTTTCCTGTGAATTAGCTATTCTATTTGCATACCACATACTCTTTGCCTTCCTGATAACATTTTTAAGCTCCTTACAATACTGTTTGTAATGGGCTACTGTAGCTTGATTGTGACTACTTCTAACATTTTGATTTAATTCCGGCTTTGTTCTACATGATATCCTTATCCCACTAGTCAGCCACCCGGGCTGGCCTCTACCAGTTTCTCCATTCTTCTGTGAAGGATTCGCGTTAGTATTTTGCAGCTGTGACATTTTAAACTGATAGTTCGGTAGTTTTCACACCTGTCAGCACCTGCTTTCTTTGGAATTGGATTTACTATATTCTTCCTGAAGTCTGGGAGTATTTCGCCTGTCTCATACATCCTGCTCACCAGATGGTAGAGTTTTGTCATGGCTGGCCCTCCCAAGGCTATCAATAGCTCTAATGGAGTGTTGTCTACTCCCGGAGCCTTGTTTCGACTTAGGTCTTTCAGTGCTCTGTCAAATTCTTTGCGCAGTATCATGTCTCCCACCTCATCTTCTTCTACGTCCTCTTCCATTTCCGTTGTATTGCTCTTAGCTACGTCTCCCTTGTATAGACCCTCTATACATTCCTTCAACCTTTGTGATTTCTGGTTGTGAGGCTACCTGAAGGACAGGGTTTACTTGGGGAAAGGATCAAACATGTGCCGATCTGAAGCACAGCATATCAAGAGAGGTAGCCGACATGCCTACAGACGTGATTTGTTCCGCTGTGAAGAAAGCAGATCTGCGCTTTCAGACTCTTCTGCACAAATGTGCGCCATATTGAGTCCCTTTTGTAGCAGTTATGGTACCGGTATGTTATGGTATGATGTAACGCAGCAGGACATAGAAAGTGCTTCTACTGAACTAATTCCACATTATTTTTCTTCTCCTTGTCCTTGACATTAATTGGAAATTTGGAGATCTGTGATAAGTTCCTGTGGGACGAAACTACTGAGGACATTGGTCCCTAGGCTTACACACTACTTAATCTAGCTTACGCTAAGGACAACACACACAACCCCATGGCCGAGGGAGAACTCGAATCTCCGAGGGTGGGAACCGCGCGAACCCTGATAAGGCGCCGCAGACGTTTGACATTAATACTAGCACGTTTGGTACTCGTACGGTAATTAATTCCCGTATTAAGCCTTTTTAAATAGGGTAAGTTTAATTACAGTCACCCACTAGACACACATTTTATATAGATATAGTGTGTAACTGATACGAATGCAGTAAATGAGAGGACAGGGTAGAGTGTCTCACAACTAGCATATTCCATATTCCACACAGCAACCCATGTCGGCATCTCTCAGCGTACGTCGCTAGGCGTCGTTGAACAGCGCTGCGCGTCGCCAACGAGGTGGGCACACAACACGCCATCCGAGCCGTCCTGGTAGCAGGTCTGCAGGGCAACGGTTTCAGTGTATTTGTGGCATCAAGGTAAAGGAGACGTCAGGGTGACGTTTATAACTTTTATTTGAAAATAGTTACGAAAAGTATTCGAAATTACGCCCTCTTGCTTGTATGCACGCCGTGCAACGGCGCTGGAATGACTGTCGCACTCCTTCAGACACCACAGGCAAAGTGGAAACTGTGCGCTATCAGCTCTTCACCTGTCTCAGAGGGTGTTTCATAGACAACAGATCTCAGGTGTCCCGAGAAGAAACAAACCAATGGGCGTCAATTCGGGGGAAAGTGCAGGCCATACCACCAGCCCTCTGCTCCCTGTCCAGTTCTTACCAAAGGTTTCATCCAAATTCATCCGTACCTCGTTGGTGAAGTGGTCAGGTACACCATCGTGTTGGTGCCATATTCGCTGTCACACGAAGAGTGGAGCATGTCCCACCAACTCTGGCAGAGTTTCTCACAAAAAGATGAAGTATCTCTCTGTGTCCAGTCGCTGGGGGAACACGTATGGACCGACCAGATTATAGCCTACCAAGCCAGCCCAAATGTTGACAGCGAAGCAAAATTGGTGACCGCGAGCGGATTTTCCTGTGCCCACGCCGCTCACTGTGACTGGTGAGCATACCCTCTCGTGTAAAAGGATGCAACAGCCATAAAAAGCATACAGCTGAGAAAGACGGTGGTTGGTACACCTTGGCAGAAACCTCTGTCAGAATTCAATTCGACGTGGAAAATCGTCGGGGTTAAGCGGGTCAACCTTCTGAAGGCGGTTGGGGTGCAAATCATCTTCATGCCACACACGCCAAATTCTGGAATGGCCTACACCCTTTTTCTCTGCAACTCACCGCGAGATTGTTGAAGGAGTTTTCCAGCAGTTTTACAGCCCAGTGTTTTTCGTGGAGGGGGTTTGCACCCCTTCTTGTTTTGTGTGGCACCACCACAGCACAAGACTACATTGATGTTTTAAGCACCTTCTTGCTTCCCACTGTTGAAGAGCAATTCGGGGATGGCGATTGCATCTTTGAACACGATCGAGCACCTGTTCATAATGCACGGCCTGTGGCGGAGTGGTTATACTACAATAACATCCCTGTAATGGACTGGCCTGCACAGAGTCCTGACCCGAGTCCTATAGAACACTTTTGAGATGTTTTGGAATGCACACTTTGTGCCGGGTCTAACCGACCGACATCTATACCTCTCCTCAGTATAACACTCCGTGAAGAATGGGTTGCCAGTCCTCTAGAAACCTCCAACACCTGATTGTACGTATGCTTGCGAGAGTGGAAGCTGTCATCAAGGCTAAGGGTGGGCCAACACTATATTGGATTCCAGCATTACCGATGGAGGGCATTGGAAACTTGTAAGTCGTTTTCAGCCAGGTGTCCGGATACTTTTGATCACATAGTGTAGGTAATGAAACTTGAACCTGACGTCTCCTTTACCTTCATGCCACAAATATGTTGAAACCGTTGCCCTGCAGACCTGCTACGAAGACGGCTCGGATGGCGTGTTGTGTGCCCACCTTCTTGGGGGCGGTCCTGTTCAACCGCCCCTAGCGGCGTACGCTGAGGGATGCCGACATGGGTTGTTCTCATTTACTGCATTCTGTCAGTTACACACCCTGTATATGTATAAGATACAAAGGGAAAACATAGTTACTTAAATTTTGAAAGTTCTTGACCGATTTAATTTAGATTTTTATACATTTCTCTAATAAAAATTCGGGTGGTCAGAGGAAAAATATTTTTACATATATAACACACACACACACACACACACAATGTAATATAAATGAGTAAATGTTCTTAGTGAAAAGTTGAAAAGTTCTGTACTGGGTTATTTCAAGTTTTTGCACAGTATTCCAGTTGATATTCTGACTGACAGAGGATATATGTTTTTTCGAACAGCGCTGTACAAGCTTTCTGTTAAAAGCGGCTGTGCGAAAAATAGTGTCGTGTTGTGCTATGAAAATGTGCAGTTTAATTTTCGATCTTGCAGTAAGTTTTAATGATAATATTAAGGCCTTTAAATCACCAGACATCGTTTCTCCCATATACTGCGTGAATATATATATTGCTATACGGATAACATATGGCCTCAACTTCAAAGGTTTATGTTCCTTCACCTCAAATCCATAGACAAAATCCTTTCTCAGACTAGGTCTATCAGAAGGTACTTCTATATGTTTCCTCAAGAATTTCTTTAACGTTTCCTTTTCGTCATATCCTGCACCTTTCAACTGATCCACTTTGTCATCAATTACAATTTACACACTCCAACACCACTTCCGTGCTATCAAACATTTCATCTTCTTCATTACACATAATTAAAGTCATCTCTCTTCCATAAGCTATATTAGTACTATCTATTAATCCCATTATTCCACTGCACTTTCATCAAGGTAATAATTAAATTTGCCCTTTAATAAGTTAACACCAACCTTAGTATGTTTACCGTTTGCGATTACACATTCCTCAAATACCAGTTCTCCTTCCTCTTCACCAGTCTTCATTTTAACAACACCTTTTGCAAAAACTACAACGGAACAAGTTCCTATTAGCTAATTAATTCCCAGTTTTAATTGAACGCATAATCCTTTAATAATCGCCAGATTTACGTTAAACGTCTTAGACTGAATTTCAATGTCCAACATCGCTTGATTCCTTATTAGCTCACTCTCAGCACCAATGGCTCTCACTTCTTGCACTGGCAATTCTGGAATATCATTTCTCTCTTTTATCTTCGATCAAAGTTCTTCATTAACCGCACATACGTCACTTCCTGAGTCTACAACGTCTAATACCTCTACACGGTATAGTTGTAATTTCAGTATAGGCTGATAACTATCATTAATCTCCTTTCTTCCTCAAACAGCAAGTCTCCCTCAATAGTATCCTTTTCCTCATGACCTAAATAGCTGTCATTGACTGACCTATGTTCAAATTCAGTTCTAGACCTGACCTCATCAGAACTCCTAATTAGCTTTTTTGCAGTGGCCTGTCCATTTACCTCCTATCATTTACTTCACCTGGCCTCATTCTTTCATCCTCATTTCTCTCCTCCCTTTGATTACATCCATGGTTATTACGATAACCACCATGAGGCCATCCTCCTCTACCTCCAGCAGGTTGTCCTATAAAATTATCCCTATAATCATCTCTTCGTCCTTCATCTCTGTTATTTTGCCTCCATCCATTACCTCTTCAGCCATGTCTATGTTGAAGTTAAAATCTTCTGGGTTATTACGCCGCGTCATGTTTCTTCTAAAATGTTCGACGTTTCTACCCCTCTGTTGGGATCTTCCTCAGGGTCTTTTGGCGACCACTACTGCTAGAACACTGTCAGAGACGAGTGTCACGTCCTCTTATAAAGGGGGAGTTTTCTGACGTTCGTGCTGGAGAAGTGAAAGTGTTGTGGTTGGCAGGAGAGCCAACACCGTGTTACTAGAGGAAGCCGAAAGACACGCGATTTAGCTCATGCAGGCTGGCGTGAGGTCTGGAACAGGACAAGGAAATTTGAATTTAGAAACAACGGACGTAGCTGGTGGAATACTTAACTTTAATTCATTAATGATGAACGTCGCTCTTGAAGGTACAGAGTTCACAATATCAATAGTAGCTGGTAATGGCGCCTTGCTAGGTCGTAGCAAATGACGTAGCTGAAGGCTATGCTAACTATCGTCTCGGCAAATGAGAGGGTATTTAGTCAGTGAACCATCGCTAGCAAAGTCGGCTGTACAACTGGGGCGAGTGCTAGGAAGTCTCTCTAGACTTACCGTGTGGCGGCGCTCGGTCTGCAGTCACTGACAGTGGCGACACGCGGGTCCGACGTATACTACCGTACCGCAGCCGATTTAAAGGCTACCACCTAGCAAGTGTGGTGTCTGGCGGTGACACCACGTTCCTCCCCCGCAAATTGGCGTACGGTTGTGGCATAGGGCTTCCGCCCGCCGTGGGGAGGACCCCATGTTGACGTATGCGACGAGGTGGGGAGCCTAACAACAGGCGAGGCTGTGCCACCCGCACCCTGCCATTCGGACCGCGAACAGCTAGGAAACGCCTGAAAACCTGCTCCAGGGTGCACGCCAACATGCGGTGTTTGCGCCCCTAGAGAGACAGGAGGGGCCGAAGGGTCGACCTCAATCGGGCCGTGGCAACCGACGAGCGAAGACGACATATGGTCCGGAGCGGGCAAGAGTTCCATGTCGGAGGACAACTGGTCACGGGAAGCGATCGGCGGCGCGTGACCCAGGGAGGCGCCCGGCGGTTGCAGCGACGCGTCCACTGCGGGCGTCGTCGGCGGTGGCGGCGGCGCGACGCCATGGGGCAAAATGGAAGGCAGCGTCGGTAACACCTGGGGCTGAGGCGAGCCAGTAGATGGGTCCTCGCGGCGCTGACCGGACGGCACCGTCGCTGAAAGCAGACGGCGAGCGGCAGATCCCGTGCGACGACAGAGGCGCAGCTGATTGAGATGCCGACGCACCTCACCAGAGGCCCCCCAAACCTGATACATAGCGCTGCAGAGGCAGCGAAGAATGAGCCCTTCGAGGCAACGCTGTGAACCTCGGTAGTGGCGATAGTAGACAACGTCGCCTGGAGCAAAAGCAGGTGTCTGCCGCTGCACAGGAACCTGATGCGGCGGATGTAGCAAAGACATCAAGGTTCGATGATGACGACCGTGGAGCAACTCAGCCTGCGAGAGACCATCTCGGGGCTGAGAGCGATACGAGGACAAAAAGAGCAATAACGCGTCCTCCCGAGAATGCGACTCTTTAAACTTCAACATCTGTGACTTGGAAGTCCTGACCAATCTTTCAGCGATACCGTTTGACTGTGGCGAAAACGGCGCGGACATCAGATGTTGAATACCATTGGTCTTGCAGAATGACTGAAATTCTGCGGACATGAATTGTGGGCCATTGTCGGAAACAATAGTCTGTGGAAGACCTTCAATGCAAAAGATAGCGGATAACGCTTGGATGGTGGCAGATGACGTCGTGAAGGACATCCAGACAACAAAAGGAAAATTACTGAATGAATCTACCACAACCAATCGAACATTCCAGAATGGACCAACAAAATCGATGTGTAAGCGTTGCCAAGGGGAAGTGGCTTTTGGCCATGCAAAGAATTTCCGCGGTGGTGCTGATTGTTGTTCGGCATACACCATGCAAGAAGAGCACATATTCGTAATCGCGGCAACGATTCCGAACCAAGTACAGTGCTGACGAGCAAGTTGTTTCGTTCTCACTATACCCCAGTGACCTTGGTGGAGAAGCTGTAAGACAGAGGACTGTAACAAACGTGATACCACGACCCTGGACTGATCATTATCAGAACGCAACAGCAAAACACCACGTCGTACAAAAAGTCTCTCCTTGGGAGCAAAAAATCGGCGAACCAACGGGTCCCCGATCCGTGACTTTGACAAGGTCCATTGCGTAACAACAAAACGCAGAACGGGAGCAAGGACAGGGTCGGCAGCTGTGGCTGTACCTACACGACGAAAATCAATCGGAAACGATTCGACCACGTCATCGGTTTCCGCATCAATGAATATGCAAGCAAGTTCGGAGGAATCGAATGCCCTATCCTCAGCAACAGGCAAGCGGGACAACGCATCGGCGTTTCCGTGCTTAGCAGTGGACCGATACAAGATATCGTAGCGGTACTGCGAGAGGAAAATAGACCAGCGAATGAATTTCTGCGCTGTACGTGGAGGTACAGGCTTGGTCGGATGAAAAAGCGATGTCAAAGATTTGTAGTCTGTGATTATGGTAAAGTGACGACCATACAAGAAATCATGAAACTGTGTAACACCAAATACGAGAGCCAATGCTTCTTTCTCGATCTGTGAATAATTTCTTTGCGCAGACGAGAGCAATTTGGACGCAAAGGCAATAGGGCGATCGTGCGATCCATCTTTCTGCGCAAGCACAGCACCGATCCCGAAATCCGATGCATCCACCATCAACAAGAGGGGCTTCTGGGGATCGAATGGCGTAAGGCAAGTATTGGAAAGCAACGCCGATTTCAACTGGCGAAAGGCGCGTTCGCATTCCGTCGTCCAAACGAACGGAATACCCTTACGGCGTAAGCGGTGAAGCGGAGCTGAAATGGAAGAGGCATGCGGCACATATTTATCGTAATACGTAATTTTTCCCAGCACACTCTGTAGCTGCTTCAAATTCTGCGGCGACGGCAAGTCTTGCATGGCACGAAGGTGCGTGGGACTGGGATGTATGCCTTGGGCATTGAGTACATGTCCCAAGTAGGGCAAGTCACGAGTAAAAAACACACATTTGTCCTTCCGCAAGTGAAGACCAGTTTGTCGCAAGACCTGAAATAATGTTCGGAGATGGCCAAATGTTGTTCTTCCGTCTTTCCGGAGATCACAATATAGTCCAGATAATTTGCTGCAGTAGGGACCGACGCACAAACAATTTGTAGATATTGCTGAAACAATGCAGGGGCGGATTTACACCCGAATGACAGTCGTTTGAATTGATACAACCAAATTGTGTGTTAACCACCAAAACGCGCTGGGATTCTTTTTCCACCGGTATTTGCAAGTACACATCTGCTAGGTCCAACTTCGCATAATATTTACCCGGGCACAGTTTGTCAAAAGGATCTTCCGGGCGGGGTAAAGGAAAAGTTGCAATCACTAGTTGTGGATTCACTGTTGCCTTGGAGTCCACACAAAGTCTCAACTTTTCAGAATGTTTTGGCAAAATTACTAAGGGTGATGCACAGAGAGAAGCCTGCACACGTTCAGTTACACCTTGTGATTCCAAATCGTGTAATGTTTTTGCGACCTCATCACGCAATGCGTGGGGAACATTGCGCGCTCTGAAAAATTTCGGTTGCGCGTTTACTTTCAGTTCCAAATGTGCTTTATAGTTCTTAGCGCAACCGAGGCCCGGTGCAAATATGTCCGCAAATTCTTCACATAGACGAGAAACACTGTCTGAAGGCACCGTCTGGTTCACTGATAGGACCTGATTTACTATAGACAAGTTAAACAACTGAAATAAATCGAAACCAAACAAGTTCACTGCAGAAGAAGAACGAAGGACGTAAAATGACACAAGTTTTGTTTGTCCTTTGTATGTTGCAAGAAGGCTGCACTGTCCTAACACAGGGATCCCTTAAGCTGAATAGCTAGTTAACTTAACATTTGCAGCACGCAACGGAGGTGTGCCCAGCAGTTTGTAAGTGTCTTGATTGATCAGTGAAACGGCAGCCCCTGTATCGAGCTGGAATGGTATCACTTTGCCGTTAATGTCCAAGTCTAAAAAAAAGTTTACTGTCCTGCTGACGACAAGAGCGACTGTCTCGTGCAACGTGAACTGACACTGGTACATAATCACTTGCGACTTGACTGGAGTTCCGGCGATGTCGACGCACACTATTTTTGGGACGAACACAGTCACTGTTAGAGAGAGTGGCAATGCGAGGAGTGGAATAAACTACATGAATTTCCATGGGCGAAGTTTCGCGAGCCTGAGTATCGATTCCGATTCCGGCGCGAAGCAAAGGGCCTTGAGCTTCCGATCTGAGCTTTTTCTGGCAAACACTCTGAACATGTCCTTTTTTATTACAATAAAAGCAAATAGCTTGGCGTGACGGGAAATTCTCACGCGAATGTTTAGTAGCACACCGTGGGCATTATTTGATCACTGCATCCAGCAAGGCCTGCATCTGCTGATTCTGTAAGCGATAAAATTCGCACAATCCATCTGGAGATTGTGGCGAAGCCATTACACAAATAAATCATGGCAATATCGATAAGAACTCGGATTTGCCTCGTCGCCAATGTTATGATTGGCAGGAGAGCCAACACCGTGTTACTAGATGAGGCCGAAAGGCACGCGATTTAGCTCATGCAGGCTGGCGTGAGGTCTGGAACAGGACAACGAAATTTGAATTTAGAAACAAAGGACATAGCTGGTGGAATACTTAACTTTAATCCATTAATGATGAACGTCGGTTTTGACGGTACATAGTTCACAATATCAATAGTAACTGATAATGACGCCTTGCTAGGTCGTAGCAAATAACGTAGCTGAAGGCTATGCTAACTATCGTCTCGGCAAATGAGAGCGTATTTATTCAGTGAACCATCGCTAGCAAAGTCGGCTGTACAACTGGGGCGAGTGCTAGGAAGTCTCTCTAGACCTGCCGTGTGGCGGCAATCATTGATAATGGCGATACACGGGTCCGACGTATACTACCGGACCGCGGCCTATTTAAAGGCTACCACCTGGCAAGTGTGGTGTCTGGCGGTGACACCACAGATAGTACTGGTTAAAATTCATATGGCTACCATTGGTCGTCCACAGTCATAGGCTAATACAGAAGAAGGGGCGTTGGTAGCTCATCTCCTGTGGATACCATTGGGGGTCCATCGTCATTGATAGAAAGGTACTATTCGGGTTGTGGGTTGAAATGCCTGGCTACCGCTAATGGTTTGTCGTCATCAGTGGCTAGATTCGTAACGGACAGAGCAGGAGAGGGGGAATGTTTACCCAAAATATTATTGTCCGCCGAGGTGACTTGCAGCGCGATGTTTATGCCGCTCACACACCGCGGCCGCGTATTTACTTCCTTGATGGCGGGGAGCCACGATGCCGGAAGCCTATAGCCGTCCTCTCTATTGAAATTAGATGCATTCTTAGAAATTTCAACCGCTTCTCGGACCTTTCTTCTATAAATCTTTGTTTCTTCAGCCAGTGCACGTGCGTTATTAAAATCGACGTCAGAGCCACAGTTCTCATGATGTTCCGCTACTGCCGAGTTTGCATTTTGTTTTAGCCGCATGTGCCGTTCGTGTTCCTTTATGCGTTCTTTAACAGTTCTTCCCGTTTCGCCTACATACACTTTGCCGCAGCCGCATGACACTTGATAGACGTCTGCATTGTGGAGGTAATCAAGATCATCCGTTTTCCGTCGGAAAAAGTCTTTTATTTTTTTTTGGCTAAAGAAAGATGTCTGAATACCATTTTTCTTTAAAATTCTGCTTATGCCGTCAGTGACCGCAGTAACGAACGGTAACCTGAAGGAGTGAGAAGGCGGTTCCTCGCCATTCTTATCAGCGGTATAAATATTCCGCCTAAAAGCCCTGTCGATTGAGTAATTATCTTACCCATTTGCATTCAACGTCCTCTTTAAAAAATTCATTTCCGATTCTAAGCTGTTGTCATCGCCGATACGGAAGCAGTACTCAACACACTGTCTTCACGTGTCTATAAGAAACATGGCGCGGCCTAATAACCCAGAAGATTTTAACTTTAGTGACAACGCCAACGAAAGCCTGCAGACTTACATATCTGTGTTGATGTACGACTGATAGTGAATCCGAGCGCTCAAGAGCATGAAAAACGCTATCGACATTGTCTTTCAGAATTTCTAATAATTTCTATTGCACACTCCCAGGAAATTTAAAAAGCACAATGGAAATTAAAATTAAATCCCGTTCTTTCAAACGATGTAAATTCATTTTCCAGTAATTTTGAAAGAACTCTTTCTAATTGTTGCATCCACTATCAACAAAATTTCTTACCATAGAAATGCCACTGCGCACTGTATTTTGTGCAATATTTGGCCAATGCTGGCTCAGAAAAGCAGTGATAAATTCATCGTTTTTCTCATTCCCCATGACAATACTTTGCCCTCTAATCTACTAATAACGCACCCACTTTTCTTTGTCATCCGAGAATTTAGTCATTGCATTCTCAAACTGTTTTACGAATGAAACAGAATATATGGAACTCCTTATTGAAAACTAATGGGACTTGCACACGTTCAAGAAACTGTAGTCAACTGCTCCGCAACTGACTATTTCAATTCAGTTCTCTTCTTGCAAATACCACGCGTCTAGCCTTTATTTGACGCTGTTTTCAACTTGGGCACCACTCTTGCTTGCTAACACCGACATTTTTAGTGACAGATTTTTGAGTTTCCATTACTTTTGCAAATATTTCGCTTACATTGTTATGACACCAAATCTTGATTTTATCTATTTCACGAGTATTTTCAAGTACCTTTTTGTCTGTTTCTTCACATTTTGATTCAAGATGTGTGATTTTGTTTTGGCAAAATCTAGCAATGTTATTTGATTAATTTATCACTTCCTCAACATTACCTGTTATTTGACTAATCTGATCATTATGTTGTTGGATTTCATTCTTGTTAGTTCTAATTCTTCCTTACAATTCTCCTTCGGTTTTCGCTAGCGATTCGTTCAGTTGGTCAATTCTACTGTTTGTATTTTTATTTTCCTTTCTTAACATATTTCTGATACCAGTCATTTCAGGCTTATTTTTACACAATTCAGCCTTAACTTCTTTCCTTAATTCCTCATTAGATCGGTCAGCTGATTGATTCCCTCATCAATTTTATCTGACAGATCTTCTCCAGTTTTTTTAAAAAACTCATCATTGGTTTGTTCACTGAATTTTGATACATCTTTTCTAGTTTCATTCATCACTTGTTTGTATACTGGTTAGTTCCAGATGCCTACGAAAATTATTCGACATTTATCTCATTTCTAAAATCACATTCTGTCAGAGTCACAATACTAATTTCAGCATCACTGCTTGACAATTCTGTCGTTCAACACGATTCACATTAACATTAACCTCTTGTTCCCCATTTACGAGGGTAAGCCCAAAACTAAGGTCTCCTATTTTTTATAAGTACATAGACCTGTTTGTTTCTACAATGGTTTACATCAGTTTACAGCTTGAACATTTAGCTGTTTTCCGATATAGTCACTATTTCTGTCGATGCATTTTTGTAGACGCTGTGGCAGTTTTTGTACGCCCATGTCATACCAGCTCGCAGCCGTGCTGTTCAGGAAGTTATGAACCTCTTCTTTCACCTCGTCGTTGGAGCTGAATCGCTGGGACCACAATTAACGCTGACAGGTACTGTGGACTCTGAAAAAACTCAAACGGGCAATTCAGAACCGGAGAAGAGAAATATTGAGCAAGGGCGTACACATTCTCCATGACAACGCTCGCCCACACATCGCTCCGCAAACCGTTGCTCTGTGCAACAGTTTCAGTGGAACATAATCACCCACCCACCCTATAGTCTTGACTTGGCGCCCAGTGACTATCACCTGTTCCCTAGGTCAAAAGAACATTTGGCCGGAAAGCGATTCAGCTCCGACGACGAGGTGAAAGAAGAGGTTCATAACTTTCTGAACAGCATGGCGGCGAGCTGCTATGACATGGACGTACAAAACTGCCACAGGGTCTACAAAAATGCATCTACAGAAATGGTGATTATGTCGAAAAATAGCTAAATGTTCAAGCTGTAAACTGATGTAAACTATTGTAGAAATAAACAGGTCTATGTACTTATAAAAAAATAGGAGACCTTACTTTTGGGATTAACCTCGTACATAAATAGCTCTTTCATATGCTACATTGGATTCACTCAATGGTAGTAAATTATTATTGTCATTACTAATTAATTAATTAATATTGTCCTCAATATCAGCAATTTCAGCTTGAGTGGTGATCACATCACCCATATTGCTGTGACTAAGATCCATCTTGCGTCTCAGTAATTCACAAAACACAAAATTTACAAATTGCAAAACCAAATCTCCCGAAATTACTACAAAATTTGCCTTCTTTGATAAGTTTGTAAGTACAGCTCACATTAATTGAAGCGCAGTCTGGCGCCGCCTCCACGCTGCCACGCAACCCGCTGTCTGCCGCCGGTACCGTGCTGGCCTCTGCACGCCACGCGCCACCAACTTGCAGACGCTTCTGACCATCAGGTTTTGGCAGCCGCACCGTCTCCAGTTGCAGGTAAAGCGCACATGCCGGCGCCGCAATCGAAATCGCGCCACCCGTCCGATGATGACGCCGCCTTCACAGTTCATAACATTCGTTTTACATCCACAGTTCAGAAGCAGTGTTCTCCTCTAACATCCGTCGTTCGGGGCAAATATTATCACGCCTTTTCAATAGTCACGCGGGGATCTTTATATCACTGTTCACAACGTCATAGTCCACAACAAAATTCAGATTCACAGTTCTCCTCAAATATGCACCGTCAAAAATTCCTACACTTCAGTTAATCAATGTTCTTCAAAGTTTATTGTCCCAGGACAGTCCCTGCCACATATATCACACACCGTCTACTGCACGTTTCTCCAATTGTGGATGCCAAGTGTAAAATATTCTAGAGGGTACGCCAAGTATAACTGCCAAAAAATGCAAATTGTTACACTCTAAATACTACACTGTTGGTTCGTGAATATAACACTTCCAACTAAAAAGATGTGCCAGGATTAACAAACACTGCGAATTTCAGTAAGTAATATTCGTGCTCACAATCCCTAGCACAAAAACTGCACGCAACTTGCTTACCTCTCGTCTTGTAAAGATACAGCTGTAGCTATCGTCCCAGTTGTTTCCTTCTCCGCTGCCTGCAGGCTCCGACATGCATGCATTAAACAATGCTTAAGGAAATGCAAAATGGGAAACAATTCTACGCTGTTAAAATTGAAATTGCGGAGTATTGGGATGCCGCTATATTTTATTTCTATTTATGGAAGCAAAAAAATAAAAAATAACAAAAATATTCTGAGAGCCAGTCTATCTTAATTTACATCTACATCTACATGAGTACTCTGCAATTCACATTTAAGTGCTTGGCAGAGGTTTCATCGAACCACAATCATACTATGTCTCTACCATTCCACTCCCTAACAGCGCGCGGGAAAAACGAACACCTAAACCTTTCTGTTCGAGCTCTGATTTCTCGTATTTTATTTTGATGATCATTCCTACCTATGTAGGTTGGGCTCAACAAAATATTTTCGCATTCAGAAGAGAAAGTTGGTGACTGAAATTTCGTAAAAAGATCTCGCCGCAACGAAAAACGTCTTTGCTGTAATGACTTCCATCCCAATTCGCGTATCATATCTGCCACACTCTCTCCCCTATTACGTGATAATACAAAACGAGCAGCCATTTTTTGCACCCTTTCGATGTCGTAACAAGATCCTCTGTCGTTAACCATTAGTTTCAAGCATCGCAAAAGTCACAACAATGTTTCATACGATCTTAGACTCAACAAAACATCGCACAAATATGCATTCCGAGGCAAATTTAACAATTATGTATGTTTTTGGATAGGGTCCGCCTTTAGCAAAACACAATTTTGTTTTTTAACCCAAACATGTTTCACTGCAGTTGCAGCATCTTCAGTGGGCGTTTATTTCTCATCTGTTAAAGAATGTTCTTTACTGTTTGTGTACATGTAAGTATTAGTTTTTAAAATCGTAATTACAGATATATGAAAAAACACATAAATTATGAATTCGTACCTTTTTACCACATGGTGTGGTTTTTCTGATGTGTTGTGTTTCTACAGTGACTGTTTTGTTCCACAGTCTGTCATCTGCAGCCGCTTACACCTTAAAGTAGATAAATTGTTTATGCCAAAATTACGATTTGAAATTGTTAAAATTGTTATTTCTATGCCTGAAATTAATTATATATATATATATATATATATATATATATATATATATATATATATATCCCTTTTCACACACACACACACACACACACACACATACACACAAATTAACAGACACCTGCGAAAGATTCAGAACAACCGCCAGGAACATCTTCAGCAGTTCCACTGTCAGCCATCTTGTTTTTATACCTTCAACTGTTCCACTGCCCGCCGTGTTTGTTTTTACAGCTGGTATACAGTGACAAGTTAATATATAGTGTTTGACAGTGATGATGATGACGAAAAAGAAAACGTAAGTGAAAGA
The DNA here is from genome assembly GCF_023897955.1 of Schistocerca gregaria. Taxonomy (NCBI): domain Eukaryota; kingdom Metazoa; phylum Arthropoda; class Insecta; order Orthoptera; family Acrididae; genus Schistocerca; species Schistocerca gregaria. Next base: position 763,050,631 of record NC_064923.1, read on the forward strand.
TTATGTAAATACACACACACACACACACACACACACACACACACACACACACATAGAATTAATTAATTTCAGGCATATTTTAACAATTTCAAATCGTAATTTTGGCTTAACCAATTTATCTACTTTAAGGTGTAAGTGGTTGCAGATGACGAACTGTGGAACAAAAGAGCCACTGTAGAAACACATCATATCAGAAAAACCACACCATGTGGGAAAAAGGTACGAATTCATAATTTATGTGTTTTTTTCAAATATCTGTAATTCCGATTTTAAAAACTAATAGTTACATGTATAAAAACAATAAAGAACATTCTTTATCTTTAACAGATCAGAAATAAAAGCCCACTGAAGATGCTGTAACTGCAGTGAAACATGTTTGGATTAAAAACAAAATTGTGTTAAAAAACAAAATTGTGTTATGCTAAAGGCGGACCCTATTCAAAAACATACGTGTTGTTAAAGCAAACACGGGAAAAAAGCTTCAACCCCAAGATGATTAATCAATTCCGTCCTTACTCGGAGCTGCACTTCACACATCAGTTCGCGTGTTGCCATCTCGGAAACCGATCGTAGCCTGCCATGGATTAACACAACATCGCACTGTATGTCGTCCAAGGCAATTTTTAAACAAACTATTTCGTCTTCACATGAGATCAAATTTTATACACTGATTCATGTGTTGCCAGTCGTAGACTAGTAGTCATCTATCTCAGTAGTTGGCCGCCTCTCCTCACAGGGTGCCCTTGTGATTAGTCCATCCTTCCTATAAATAAACACTGACAGTAGCTGAAACTTGTAATTACTACTGCCTGACGAATTGAGTGATACTGAAATGATTATCAACAACTTGCCAGTGCAAGTAGCGTCATCAGCACGGCTGGAGCTGCGTATTAATATTCAAACAGTAAATATAAATAATAAAAGATTCGCTTCTTGGCGCCCAGCGTCGTATGGGCTCTTGCTCGCCCCGTCACTCTTACGCTCTATGTGACCATATAAAGCGTCGGTCGGTGAGCTTGCCTTGTGATCCTACATATTCGTTAGCCTCTCGTAACATAAAATAAAGCAACAAAAAATGTGCATGAACGCCACAAGATGTTCAGTTTCTTGAGACCTTCCATGTTTTCTTTTGCTTAGCTGGTTTTCACTGTATTGGTTATCACTATGTTAAAAAACCTCTTCGCCAGTCTGTTTTCGTTCATCCTGTGTATATGTCCTTCTCTGTCGCTTTATCCAGATACCCTCTTTCTGAACCGGTCTGTAGATCTTTCTCAGTATTTTCCGCTCTTGTTTTTCCATCTACTTGATTTTCGTTCTTCCCTTGATTACTGTTATTTCTGAGACATACATTCCCTCTGGCAAGACAAGTGTTCTGTAGTCTCTTAATTTGGCATTGATGGAAATACTTCTTTTGTCGTTACGGTTCCTTGTAAGTCTGTACGCTTTTTGTAGTTTTGTGATCCTTTGTTCATAGGATGTCAAGTTCAGTCCTAATCTCTCTCAGGTATTTGAATCTTTCTACTTGTGTTATCTTCCCATGCTTTGTTACCATCGGGTGTCTGGCTGTGGATTTTGCAATGATCTCTATACAACCTGGATATAGAAGTCTGGTCTCTGGGTATAGAGCTGCAGCGTGGCTACAAATTCATGTGCTTTGCATGGTCCCCCATACTGTAGTTTGGCAAACGAATTTCCATCGGTCTGAACGTGGCAAAGAACTGCAGCTTGATTTATTGTTTTGAACTTGATGTCAACATGTGATGTAATAGGCCGATGTGGAAGCGGAATCAAAAAGTATTTTCTTTCCTAACAGCCATGTTGTAGCTTGGCAAGAAACAAAATATGAGTGTCTATGGCCGGCACGACCAGCTGAAGTTCAACATCCGGCTAGTAGAGAGATCACTGGGATTTTGTGTTCATGTACTGTGAGATTTCTTTTGGCTGAGATTTCATGTAGTGTCCCGAGAGCTTCTTTGGCGTTTTTCTGTGATTTATTAATATGGATAAACCGCCAGCAAGACCAGAAATTTTATGTTTACAGTGTAAGATGGCTATTTTTTGACGATGTTATTGGATGTGTTAATATTTGTAATGGAAACTGATATAGTAGAAGAACTGTGGTCAGAGAAACAATTGTTAAGCAACAATATCTATGTCTGCGATGGTAGCAATGTAGAATCTTTGGCAGCCAGTAGTGGATAGCTGTGGTGTGCAGCGGGCGGATTTTTTTTCGTTGAGTGTACAGTGAAATGCATGGACTTTTGCAACGATGTTAGATTTATTGCGAGGAGGAATGATGACTCAGAACAACGGCTGGATAGCGTATGGACATGAAAACTGTTTTGAATTGAAGAGTAAGGTATTATTTGACGAAGTAAAAAGTTTGATTTTATTTTTGTAGGCTGGTGTTTTTGGTCCACTTCACCCTCGTCACAGTCAAGTTATTTATAATTATTCTATCGATTAATCTACTGAGTTAATTTATGTACCATGCAAGTTATTAGATTAAATGGATTTTCATATTAGAGTCTATAATTTTTTGGTAAGTTCCTTCCTAACTGAAATTACAGAACTTAAATATTGAGTCATATGTTTCATTCGAATTCTGAACCCAATTACCCTGGACCAACTGTAATTATTTTTAGCAGTTTCTTTTAGCTGTCACGGAGTCTTGCTGTGTTACTGTTTTTGCCAATATTTCATTTTGCAGGAGAGATTCACAATGCGTGATTGCTTCGTTTCCTTTCCGCAATGTAGGTTCTGTCAGTTTCTTTATTTTACGAGGGCCATATGTCGGTGCAGAAATTTTCATGTGTTCCACGTTACAGTTACATTACAGTTTGGTATTTTTTTTAAACAGTTACGTTTTTTTTTCAGACAGTTCGCACTGACAAAGTCTACTGAACGTGAAATTGTTGGTTTGCTTATTTATTTGCTTACGGATGAGATCTGTTTTCGCACACACAGGATTCTTTTCAGTTTCATGTAAGTGACGTGGCTTTGAGCTCAGTAGCACATTTAGTTTGTCAGTCCACATGCTCAGGTTTGTATTTACGATAACACGCACACAAGTAAAGGCTACTCACTCACAACGGTTCTATCCTTGTTTCTCTCCGTCCTTACCCTATTGACTCCTTTGTACCATGTACTGATTATTTCCTCCAGAATCAAGTTAAATAGTATGCGTGGCAGGCCATCTCCCTGCTTCATTTCTGTCTTGATTTTGAATAGTTCCGAGATTTGTCCCATAAACTTCACTTTGGATGCTGTATTTGTTAATGTTTCCCTTCATTAGCTTCTTTGTCTTGTTCTTCACCTTTTATTTCTTCTAGTGTGTTGAAGAGTGTTTCTCGATATATGGAGTCGTAGGCTTTCTTGAAGTCAACGTTTGCTATTGTGGTGTTCCCGGACTTTCTTGTCAGTACTGTTGTCAGGCACCAGATCTTTTAACTGGATGATCTTCCCACTTTGAAGAGTCTTTCGTATTCACCTATCTGTGGATCTATTTGAGACTCTAGCCAATTAGACAGAGCTTTGGACAGAATTTTGTAGTCACAGGCGGTAGTGAAATTCTTCGGTAGGTATTAGTATCTGTTTCGTTTCCTTTCTTGTGGAGGGGGTGTATTAGGGCTGACTTCCATTCTTGTGGTACCTTTTCTGTTTCCCAGATGTTTCTGATGATTCTGTGTATTTTGACTGTAAAAATTTTGTGGTCTAATTTCCAGATTTCCGCGATAATTCCATCTTATCAAGGCGCTTTATTATTTTTCAATGATTTCATTATTTTCACGATGTCGTGTGGTGTTGAGGTCAGGTTGGGGTTTATCGGACTGCAGTATCGACATCGGTTTATCTCAGTAGTGCGTCAAAGAATTGCGATAAAATTTCACAGTTCTTTTTTGGGTATATCTCCAGCGTTCCATCTTGTCTCCAAAATCATAAGCTCAGTGTCTAATATCCTGTCATATTTTCTCTGAATTTTCTGTAAAAATATCGTGTGTTGCTTTTGTTGCAGTCCTCTTCCATTTCTCTCTCAGTCTGTTGCTTTCGTAACGTCTTTTTTCTCTAGGGCTTATTTTTTAAGTGGTCTTCTGTATCTCGTTGAATTCTTCCAGTTTTTCGTGTGTTCTACGACTGTTAAATGTTTTTAGGCTTGTATTCTGTTTTCTGTGCCTCTGTCTCATGTCATTTTCCACCATCTGTATTTCCTTTTCTGCAATTGTTGCTCCAATTTCATCTGTTTCTTCATTTTTTCTGATAGTTCTATCCAGTCGCTGATGTAGATTTTTTTCCTGTTATCTAATTCTTGTTTAGTTGTAGGAACTCTGGGTCTGTTCTGAAAGTTCTTTTGGTTCTCTTGATTAGTCTATTGGGTATAAATTCCTCTTTAATTTAGATTGGGCGATGATCTATTTCGAAAAATTACATTTATAAGTTCTTGCATTTATAAGATCTCTGGTATTTTTCGTGGCTATCCCTTTGTGGTCTATCTGAAATTCTTCTAGGACGTTGTTGGCGGATTTACAAGTTCGTAGTTTCTTGTGTGGTTTTGTGGAATTGGGTTGATGTGATTTTGAGATCTAAATTCTTGCAGAAGTGTACACGGTTCTCTCCATTCCTGGTTCTCCGCCTGTGGGCTGTGTGTTTCCCGTGGTGTCTTTGAATTTTGTATCCCTGCCTAATTGGGCGTTAAAATCCGCTCGTAAGACTCTCACGTGTTCGTGGGGATTTTGTTGGTGGTTTCTTCCAGCTCTTCCCAAAAATCTTCAATCACGTGTATGTTTTCTTGTTGCAGTTATCTGTGGGGGCATGTGTATTGATAAATGCATAGGCTTTGTTTCCAGATCGTATTGTGAGTGTTGATATTTTTCTGATTTTGAAGTGAAATCTATTACAGAGTCCAGTATCGATTTGTATACTACAGATCCTGTTCCGAGGAGTTTGAGGTTTCTTCCTGGAATGGTTGTGGCTGGTTTCCGCTTGTATATTCTGTAGTTTTGCAAGTCAAAGTGTTTCTCATCTGAGAATCGTTTTTCCTGTATTGCCAGAATTCTGATATTGAATTTATCCATGGTGTTTGTCAGTTGTTTCAATTTACCTGGCTACAGTAGTGTGTTCGTGTTGAGTGTTCCCACGAATAATACTCTATTAGTCTTGAGAGTGTTTGAGAAGCTCCAAGTCTTCTCTTCATGACGTGCCTGATGGCCTGGAATTCGATGATCAGGTCTATTACCCAGTCTTCTCGGCTGAGGTCCCGGGTACTTGATTCTATCCAATTGTTTTGTCTTCATTATTGGTTTGTGTTGAGGATCTCACATAATTTCGATTGGAATTTTGAATTCCAAAAGATTCGATCTAGAGCCAAGCTCACAGAACCAATAGATGCTGAACAGAGTACCAGTGTCTACCACACGGACGTTTGTGGATTTTTTTTAAGGAGGTTGTTACTCCTCTACCTCCTCATCACTTGCAAGATGAGACCCCAGGATTGGGACCGGCAATGGCGGTGTTACATTACTGCAGTTTGTTTGCTGACTAGTTCATATTTTTTCGAGACTGCACCTTACAATAATATTTTTAATATTTTTCTGCTAAATTTCTTTCGGTTAAAATAATGCTACATGTAAAAGCTGTGCACAAAATTTTGACTTTCTTAGTTGAATATTTGGGCCTATGAATTTAACTGTTATGTTCATATTGCTTCTGCATCCACGTTGATATTGTGTGTTAACTGTAGTCACAGTCACAGCATACTTAAGAAATTCATAATTACCTTTGTGACGTTCCAGATTTCTGGGTGGTGATATATTTTACCACTGGGCTAAGGCGGAACAAGATTAAGAAAGTAGTGTTTGAACTCTCGTTCCAGTGTTAAAATTGCCCATTAACATACGAGTCCGCTTCTCAATGAAACGGCCAGAGAGCTTCTTCGGCTACTCAAGGTTGAAGTATTTATTACTTCCTGCCGCTGTCCTTGTTATGTTTTCATTCAGGCGAGGTAGGGACCGAAAATAGCGCGAAGATGTTTTGCTGCAGAAGGTGGCCTCTTACGCAACGACCGGGCTACAACCAGGGGGAAAATCTTTTACTGCTAGATGGAACGGCACGTTTCGCGGAGTTAAATTAACGCACTGATGACAAATTCAGAGGCTTCACACATTATCTGTTATGTACCAAAAAAGTCGAAAGTTATGATGCCGAAAATGTTTTCGGTTGCTTTGTCAGCGCATTTCCAGCAAGTACTGATGTCTGTATTTTTACTTAAAATCTTACCGTACTCCTAGGACCGTTAAAAACTTGACCTTTTTTTTGAACTGTTTGTGAGCAACATTTAAATAAGCAATTGTAAAATTTTTGGTTTTTAGTCCCTTCTGTCTTTCTGTGATGACTGGAAGAGCACTGGCCTATTGTGGCATATAGTCACCAAAGGGTGCCCTTCTCAACCGTTTCTTGATGGATTGTTACGTACATGCCACACGACGATGTCTACAAGCTTGGTCGTGAGACCTGACTCGTTGCATTGCACACTGAGCTGAAAACCAAGCTTCTCCAGAAGAGAATGCGATATGAACCAATTGCTGTGTGAGCCATAGGCCTACATCTGTTACTGTCTGCTTTTGCAAACCAGAGTTGCTTCTGGTCATTCAAGCAGCTGCTCTGTAGTCCTTCTGGAGCTGAGTCCTTCCACTGTACTTCTCCCACGAAGGGAGACTCCTTGGTCGTTCCAGGAATCATGGTGGTGTCCTTTACCTGTCATTTCGACTAGCTGACCGCTCTGATAGGTAGAGAAGTGAGACAGCAGTACAGACAACTCGCTCGAATGACGTGAAGGGTTGCTTGCAAATCCCCACTCTACCACAGACTGAACATACGTCAACCACAAAGGGTGGAGAAGAGAAGATTAAACGTTTGTCCTTCCGTTCACAGCCTGTGAAACAAGTTTTATCATATTTTACGGACTATAAGACTCACATTTTTTCCTTCGAAAAATAGCCTCCAAAATTCAGGTACGTCTTATACTTGAAATGAATATAAAAATGTCCAGTGTTTGATTTAAAATTCTCGCCAGTCTTAAAAATGGCCATATATTCGATACCGCGCGAAAGCTATCTCTATCTGGCAACATTGCACAGCAGCGCATAGCTGCGACGAACATGAATTGCTAACACTGCCTCCCTCCCGCCCCGCCATCTGTGGCGAAATAAATAAAAAAAATTAAAAGTTACTGATTTTTTGAAAAGAGGAAAAAGTTATGGATATCGAACAGTAACTTTAGAATTTTTGAAAGGCTTTTTTACGGACTGTGTTGACTGGCTTGAATGCGGACAAATTCAGTGCTGTGTGAAATTTGCCTGTAATATAATTTACAATATTTTTGAACTCTACGTCATAGTTGATTTAATCAGAGTTCTCACCTTAGACGTAGAATTAGTCCTTCAGCCGCAATATTAATTCATTAGTCGCCAACGATGTTCTTCTCTTTGTTGACCTAAGTCGGTATCGGTTTACTCCACGAAGACTGTGGAAACCAAGGAATACAATGCTACGTCGCTTTAAATAATTCTCGTAAAACTTCGATACTTCTCACTACTTTTTATTCACGGGACAATAAGACTTGCTCTGCTCGTCGCACAAACCATAAATACTTACAAGATGGCTGCTTTTACGCACACATCAAAAATTACGTCCATCCCCTACAAGGTAACAACCGTAAGTGTATCTTAACTCCTTCTTGGAGTATGAAACAAAAGAGAATCCAATACGAACATTACAGAGATTATATTCTACACCCCTCTCAATTTAATCTTTGGCGCAGCCTTTAAGGTATTGTATGTCTCTGCGTCGCAATGTGTCATTACACATCATAAACCCGGAACACAGTCTAGAATATGAAGCGTCATTGCATTCTACGGTGCCAGTGAACTTGAATTGAAAGTGACTTGAGTTATAGGTAACAGTACAATATTTTTGTTAGTAGCTAGTTTCGTAATGCGAAAAAAATAAAAGTTGTTCATACGCTGCGGGCTGTAAATGAAAAGTAACAGCATATGCATGGAAACAAGGAAACAGAGCTACTGAGCGGCATTTCGGCCCCCCACCAACAGAAAAAACCATTCGCGATTAATGATGATGATGAGGTCCCATACTTCGAGCAGCGTAGGGGACGATGCGGGAGACTGACACACCTGGACTGGGCAAGGTTCTAGTGGAGGTGGTTTGCCATTGCCTTCCTCCGATTCGCGATGGCGGGCTAATAAAGAAGAACTGAAAAAAATTGAAGAAGACTAAACGTGCAAACAGAGAACTGAATTCAAAATGGCCAAAACTAGAAGATGACGTATTGAAATGGATACAAGGACACCGCGAAAATGGCATTGGAATCAATACAAAAGTGATTCAAATAAATGCTCGTAAACGAGCGCTACAGTGGAATTTAACAGAGTTTATGGGTGGAGTTGGTTGGTGCTACATGTTTGTGAAGCGTCATGGACTTAGCATGCTAACCAAGACCAAAATATCTCAGAAAATACGATTAAAGTATGAAGAGAAAATATTATGTTTCCATCGCTTTATTATTCACCATCGAAAGAAAACCATTGTGGAAGTAATGCAAATAGCTAATTTGGACGGAACTCCTCTGTCATCTGATGTGCCGAGTAACAGAACTGTTTCCACAAAAGGTGCTCAAGCCGTAACTATAGAAACAAGTGGACATGAAAAAATGCATTACACTGTTGTCCTTTCAAGTTGTGCTGACGGTACTAAACTTAATCCAGTGATCATTTTCAGGCGCAGAACAATGCCAAAACCTTCTGAAATACCGCCAGGTGGTGTTTTTCATGTGCATGACAAGGGCCGGATGGACGAGGCTGGTATGAAATTAAGCGTTTAACAGAGTGTGGGTGAGAAGGAAAGGTACTTTACTGAAGAAGAGTGCTCTTCTTGTGCCAGATCAGTTTAGTAGCTATTTCAAAAATGCTGTGAAAGAGAAACTGATACGGGGAAATACGGGGCTTGCTGTTATTCAGGGGGGATTCTAACCTCTTGATGTCTCGATAAGTAAACCATTCAAAGTATATAAGAGTGAGGTATGGAACAAATGGATGAAGGATGAAACCCAAGATGAATTCCCGCCGAATGGCGCTTTAAAACGACCAATAATTAAAACGGAGTGTCGGTGCATGAAACAGTCCTCGTCTGGAGTGAGGGAAGACATTATCGTCAGATCTTTCAAGAAGTGCGGCATAAGTAAAGCTCTCGATGGCAGTGAAGATACATATGAAGAGGATAACGATGACGAAGAAGAAGAAGAAGAAGAAGAAGAAAGTTCAGATGACAGGTTTCAGGGGTTTTAAAGGCAGTTCGGTTTTATAAATTAAGACATTTTTTTACTCCGGCTTTGCAGTCTAGTATGAAAATGGTCAAAATTAAGGTGTGTCTTATGGGCCGAAGCGTCTACCAGTCCGTAAAATACGGTAACCATTCATTCCGCAACCAGGCGTTTCAGTCAAAGACTACGAAGCTTAACAATGAACTGTATGTCTGCCGGTATTCATTCGAGAGAAAAGGACGGTGATCTGATATGAGCAACAGTCTGGCCTTGATAAAGAATGTCGCGCACTGCCCACGTTAGACTTCATGCAGGTGGTACGTACGCAAGCCACACTGCCCCACATCGCTCAACAGCAAATGGAAATGTCAGCAGAGGGCGTGCAGACTGCCGTATCACATGAAACTGTGACTGAGCAGAACTAGAAGGACGACGTCCTTGACTCTACTATACACTGACGTGCCAAGAAAATTGCTATAGGGATGCATATTCGAATACAGAGAGATGTAAACAGGCATAATACGGCGCTGCGGTCGGCAACGCCTACATAAGACAACAAGTGTCTGGCGCAGTTCTTAGATTCATTACTGCTGCTACAATGTCAGGTTATCAAGATTTATGCACAGGACGGCACGAGGCTGGAAGTGGAAGGCAGTGGGCGTTATGGAAAGAGCAGGACAAAGTTTCTTTTGTAAGGTCGTATAATGGCAAAAGCTACGCTGTAGGGAATACATTGTCGGGCCAAGGGAGGTGAGGATGAGCCAGAAGGTAAAGTATGGCGAAGGTTGGTGTCTGCAAAAACTAAGTCCACAGTGCCGCCGCACCGGGAAAAGTGGAAATATCTACACTCCTATAGGGCGCGCATCAGACTTGCAGGAGAGCAAGAAAACAAGGTAGCAGGCCCGGCGACGGGCGTCCAGGTATATTCGACGCACCACACGGCTTCCTCCACCCTGATTTGATGGGACCGAGAAAACCATGCGGGCGGCATGGAACTTTGCAGAGCGACGCCTGCTCAGTGACACGTCTGCATACCGTACCCTCGTCAGCACACGAGGGAGGCACGTGGTCAAGGTGCCCTTCCTCGGTGCTGATTTCCTGTTGCTAGACCATGAGACGAATGAATTTTCAGGCAGCCAACACTGCCGGCCGTGGCTTGGCCATAATGGAAAAATGAAATTACCTCTGGGAGCTAATAAAATAAATTAAAATTTTCCTACTGACTGGCTCATCCTTTACGTTTAAGTTAGTTTGAACATGGTGTTATAATCGGCGAATGAGCGATGCGACATAGCATCTCCAAGGTAGCGATGAAGTGGGGATTTTGCTTTACGACCATTTCACTGGTGTATCATAAATGTTAGGAATCCAGTAAAACATTAAATCTCCGACACTGGTGCGGCCGGAAATAGATTCTGCAAGAACGGCACCAACGATGACTGAAGATAATCATTCAACATGACAGAAGTGCAGCCCTTCGGCAAATTGCTGTAGATTGCAGTACATCGCCATTAACAAGTGTCAGCATGCGAACCATTCAACGAAACATAATTGATAAGGTCTTTTGGAGCCGTACGATACCTGTACGACACAAAGCTTTACACCTCGCCTGGGCCCGTCAAAACCGACATTGGACTGTTTGTCTTGAAACATGTTGCCTGGTCCTTTCAAATAGTATCGAGAAGATGGATTTGTACGGGTATGGAAACAATCTCAACAATCCATGGACCCTGCATGTCAAGCAGGGGACTGTTCAAGCTGTTGGGGCCTCTGTAATGGTGTGGGGCGTGTTCAGTTGGAGTGATATTGGGCCCCTGCTACGCCTAGATACGACACTGACAGGTGAGACGTACCTAAGCATCCTGCTTGATAACCTGCATCCATTCATATCCACTGTCCATTCCGAGGGACTAGGGCAGTTCTAGTAGGACAATGCGACAACTCACAAGTCCATATTTGCTACAGAGTGGCTCCAGGAACAGTCGTCTACGTATAAACATTTCCGCCGGCCACCAACGCCCCAGACATGAACATTATTCAGCATATCTGGGATGCCTTGAGAAGCGAACTCCACCCCTTCGTACTCTTATGGATTTATGGACGGCTGAGCAGGATTCATGGTGTCCATTCCCTCCAGTAGTACTTGAGACATTAGTCGAGTCCACTCCACGTCGTGTCGCGGCACTTCTGTTTGCTCGCAGGGCCCTACACGATATGAGGCAGATTTACCAGTTTCTTTGGCTCTTCAGTGTAGCCCTTATTCCGACGGAGTGAGTGATGATGTGCTACAAGAGGAAACTCGTCATCCACGGGTGTAGCTGCAAAAGTGAACATTTTAGCTCTGGAACGGTCCGCTTGACTCTCGACTTGAATCCGATACAGAATGTTTGGAATCCTAGCAGGAGGTCTGTTACAGTTCGTTTCCACCTTCACAAAAACCATACATGACAACAGTAACTTAAAAAAAGGACGTTCAAGTACAACAGACGCCGTCATTAACAGCATCACATATCATCGCAAGTTCTCTGTTTCTGCTCACGGTAGCCAGAGTCGATACTGTTGTTACTTGGGTTATACCAGACTGAAACATCCACTTTGTAGATTTCAGCAGTATCGAAATGTCAAATATGTATTCCTTGTCTGAAACTGTAGCGGAGCGCACACAATAAAACGCAACAACAATTGGCAACGCAGTGTCGAATTCAGACAACAGATTCTGAAACAGACGAGAACAGCTAGAATTGTGGTACCTAATCTGTTTTTGCACGTGCTGACTTGTTTCTCAATTATCTGTGTCGTCTTTCCTTCAGATTTCTTAATTTATTCCACAATATTATTTCCTAATTTTACCATCATTTCTTCACACCCTTGTACATGACCTGTTAACTGCTGTCGTAACCTCTTAAAATAATCAGTATGTTTCTTGAACTGTTCTTCAATCTTTTGGAAGACACATCATTCTTCTCTTCCCGTAGCTTGATATTTTCATCTGTCTTTTTGAAAAATTTTTCCGTCCTTTTATAATCCTCATCCGGAATTCTGTTACGCTCAGCCGCCCTTTTGTGATGTTCTTCTGCTCTTTTTACGCTTTTTGCTGTTTCCTAATGCCATTTCAGCTAAAGAGGTTTCAGGGAACAACACGTTGCTGCGCGACCAGATACGCTCTGTGTCACGTCCTGGCGTGCAGTAGCTGCAACATTTTCGCATTCTCATCACACAACTATTCAGCTTCGGACGGTTCCATGTAACTCTACGAGTTATATGATTCACTATTCGTCCCTCTAAATTACTCTCATGATGATCTCTTAACCTCAGTACGTTTAGAAGTTGCCTTTTTCGAGTTCCATTATAATTTCACGGTTTACAGTTCTAAATGAAATCGCATCTTGCCTATCAATTTCCCTCATTTTTTCTAAACCAAGTGCACGAGGGTGGGTTAATCTTAGTATAACTAAATACTGACGCAAAACTGAAACACTTCCCCTAGTAACCAAATTCCTAATATAGATCCGTTACGAAACACAATAAAATGTTAAGAAATACACAAAGACCATAAAATATTTCCTTCAAAGTTGCAACGTTGAAAGTCAAGACAAAGAAAGACCTTTACGCAACAACATTTTCTGTAAGAGAAGCACAAATTAGTACAGTACAAGAAACTTATAATTAATCTAAAGTTCCTTTATTATGAAGGTGTTCTTCCGAGATGAAGAAGACTGTTCACAGTACATTGTGACATGTCGGCTGAGCTGTTGAGCATGCCCTTAAGATGATGCAAGTCCAAACCTTGATGAACTACACCGGGGGGGGGGGGGGGGGGGGGGGGGGGAGGCAGCTACCCATAAGATCACGAAAATTTAAGAAGCAAAAAGAGAAAAAGACAATGTGGCACAACGGACATGTATCATTGAAGGAAAATCAGTAAGGATGGTCCAGTTAAGCATGAAAATACGGGTACAAATGGTTCAAAGGGCTCTGAGTGCTATGGGACTTAACTACTAAGGTCATCAGTCCCCTAGAACTTAGAACTACTTAAACCTAACTAACCTAAGAACATCACACATATCCATGTCCGAGGCAGGATTCGAACCTGCGACCGTAGCGGTCGCGCGGTTCCAGACTGTAGCGCCTAGAACCGCTCGGCCACCCCGGCCGGCAAAATACGAGTACCACACAACACATAGATATGTTAATTAAGGGGATCATCTAACTACGAAAGATACTAGCAGTCACTATAACAATTTTGTTTACTACAATCAAATATCAAGCAAATGAATTACCCACTGACTTAAGTATGTCAATATTTACTAAGTTGAACAAAAGTACTGTAATTATGAAATGTCACCTTGGAGCAGGTGGGTAGACACATGAAATTGTACTGTGAATCTACACTGAGATGACAAAAGTCATGGCATAACTTCTAATATTGTGTCGGACCTCCTTCGGCAGAAACATTACGTGGCGCGGACTCAAAAAGTCGTTAAAAGTCCCCTGTAGAAATGTTAAGCCATGCTGCCTCTATAGATGTCAGTAATTGCGAAACAGTTGCTGGTGCAAGGTTTTGTGAATGAACTGGCCTCTCGATTATGTCCCATGATATACGGTGGGATTCATGTCGGGCAATGTGAGTGGCCAAATCACTTGCTCGAATTGTCCAGAACGTTCTTCCAACCCGTCGCGAAGAGTTGTGACCCAGTGACAGGGTGCACAGCCATCCATAAAAGTTGCATCGCTGTTTGGGAACATGAAGTCCACGAAGGGCTGCAAATGATATCCAAGTAGCAAAACATAAACATTTCCTGTCAGTGACCCAGTCCATTCCACGTAAACACAGCCCACACTATTATGGGGCCACCAGCAGCTTGCAAAGTGCCTTCTTGACAACTTGGTTCATGACTTCGTGGGATCTGCGCCACGCTCGAACCCTACCATCAGCTCCTAACATCTGAAATCGGGACTCACCTAACCAGGTCACGGTTTTACAGTTGTCTAATGTACCACTGACGCGGTCGTGAGCCCGGAAGAGGCGCTACAGGCGATGTCGTGCTGTTAGCAAAGGCACGCGTAACAGTTTTTTGCTGGCAATTGTCCATTGAGTCCAAATTTCGTAGCACTGTCTTAACGGACGCGTTCGTTATACGTCCCCCATTTATTGCTGCCGTTATTTCACGTAGTGTTGCTTGTCTGTTAGCACTGACAACTCTACTCAAACGCCGCTGCTCTCGGCTGTTTGGTGAAGCCCATGGCCACTATGTTGTCCAAGGTGGGAGGCAGCCCCAGCTATCACTCTGTATTCAAAGTCTGTTAATTCCCGCTGTGCGGCGACCGTAACCACGTTGGATACCTTTTAACTTGAATCACCTGAATACAAATGACAGCTTCGTTAATGCATTGTATATGATGGCATGGCCGGTGAATGCAAAAATGGTTAATGGTTTAAAGGGGGGACAGAAAAATAAGTACAAACATCAGTAAAATCGCAAAAGTGCATGATGGAAGCAACTAGCTGGCCGTGAACGTTAAAACTGTGCAGTTATGCCCTGGTGGAACTTAACTACTCTCACTTCCTCCTCAATTTGATGATTACATTGCCAGCTCACCATTCCTATGCAGTGTGATTGTGGAAGACGGTAGCAGTAAAGTCTGGAAATCCTATCTCGTCCTCTGGCCTCTGTTATAACTTGGAGATATCCCCCTCCTGGGCAGCAAACAGACACTCATCGAGCTCCCGACAGCAAGTGTTTACTCATCCACCTCTTAGTGGCAAGTGGTCTGACATAACTTCATGAAACTAGGGCGTTTCAGCCACAGTAGAAATCAGGACAAAAAACTGCAGCAGAACTTGCAAATTTCGACATTAATAATTTTGTAAATAAGTTTAACAAACTCGTACTCTCGCGGATTTTGTTATGGTTAACCATTGACTTTAACTGTGTGGAGGAAATTAGAAAATCTCTCCCCCTCCATGAAAGGCTTATAACCCTGTCTATCTGAAAACCTAGCACGTAGACACATGTGAAAAATTCTACTTTCTACAGAAATAGTTACTGTGAGCCAACCGGAATCTCTATTACTAGGATTTTAAACAAAAATTCTTTTATGGCATGACCACAGGAAAACTGCCTGTCTCACACTGTCTCCATTCTAGTGGCTGCACTTGGATCCACATGTTACCTTCCCAAAAGCAATTTTTCTTGCGTAGTTCCCGATGAAGTTTTATGGTTGATAGATCGTCCAAGTTGTCCGATGTGCTGAGACGGGAAATAGCGACTTCTGTGTTTCGTACCTGGTCTTGTGGACAGCTTTTAGCTCCGAACACTTTTATGATCCTCTCTGGTCTTTTTAAGAAACCTTCCACGTTGTGAAGTCAGCTAGAAAGAGCTCTTCATGGCTGCGGAAAAAACAGGTCTTCCTCAGTGCAATCCTCAGGAAGTAGAAAAAAGGTAATTAGCTGAGCAATAATTGGCAGAAATGTACATGTACATCGCTTGCGATTATGATGCAGCGTTAAGGGATCGACTGTGGTGACAATTGCAGTGTGCATATTCAAACATAATATATGTTGGTTGATGACCTGGGCATAGACTGCCACGTAACAACCCAACGATGCGACCAGTCACTTGCTCTGGATTTAGGCTTGAGGAGCTACAGGCATCCACGTGAACAGAAGATTGCACGAAAGTTACCGCGCGCTTTCACACAGCCGAGCAACCTGTTGGGTGACTACCACTCGAGGATGCCCTCCTCCCTGGTGAGACATGTGTTTAGATTCAGACTGGTAACTGCCTGGCTGTTGGTTACTGTCCTCTGATGCACATGGGCCACCTTCCGCTGAAGACAGTCCACGGCATATGCCTTCGACGGAGTATCATCCTTTTCTGTGCCGTATTCTATGGCCTGAGGCGGTCCAGTAGCCTGGATGGCGTTGTCATTCATTGGCACATGGTCTCTGTCAGCTACTGCCATCCTGCTGACTCTAGTGGGTGACACAGCAGCCCAGGTGTACCTGGACTCTGCGGCTCACTGCACCATCCTAGCATCAACAGCCTCTTCTTCAGTGGCGACTACAACTCTCAATATTTGTGGATTCTTAGGTACAGGCCTTGTAAGGTGCAACCTAGAGTCCTGCACTACAAAAACTGTCTGAGATCTGTAAAATTCATGTGGAAGCCTCAACAGTGCCACACAAAGAAAGATTAATTACATTGTAAAGAAAAATTAGTTAATCACTTCATAATCACGTTTCTAATTAAAGATTAATACAGTATACTTAGTCATGATATAAGTGCTAGTAATCATGGAAAATCGACTAACAAGTCGATAAAATTAATCAGGAAATTAATAAACTACCGTCAGTTTTTCTCAGACATCTGGACCCATCAATCAAGGAATACAGGTTGCAGGGATTTGACCATTTTTAATTTCCTCTGATCAGTTACAGCCGGAAAGCCACAAGATGATGTAAATCAGTAAGGCCCTGAGCTGTTGCTTTCAGATTTGCCGTGATGCCCATGTACACGATTTCCTCCCACAATCACTGTCCTGGCGCCACCTCAGGTTTCCCAACGTTAACGACAAGGAGGCCTCGCTGCCCCGCCGCCAAAAGCTGGAACTACATTCTCGCGGAATAGGAGCACTGCTGAAAACCAGGCCCCATTCTGTCCAGCATTGCACTGCAGACCTCAGAAGATATCACTTCGTTTACTTACGATCAGGGAACGCATTGGTAAAGGGTAATTTTCGTATTTGAAGTTAATTAAAAACAGGTTTAGAACTAACCGCAAACCTTCTCTTGGTGTGTGGCGGAAGATAAACTTTACCACTACGAGTCATTTCCTTTCTTGTTCCACTAGCAAATAGAGCGAGAGAAAAACGACTGTCTATACGTCTTCGTATGAGCCCTGGTTTCTTGTATTTTATCTTCATGGACGTAAGGCGAAATGTGTGTTGGTGGCAGTAGAATCGTTCTGCAGTCAGTTAAAAATGTCGTTTCTCTAAATTTTGTCATTAACGTTCCTCGAAATGAACGTCGTCTTCCCTACAGGGATTCCCATTTGTTTTCGCGTGGCATTTCTGTAACACATGCGTGCTGGTCGAAATTGCCGGCAACAAATATAGCAGCCCACGTCTGATCCGCTTCCATGTCTTCCTTTAATCCGACATGCTACAGATCACAAACACTCGAGTAATACTCAAGAATAGCTCACACTCACACAAGTGTCCTGTATGCGCTCTCCTTTAAGATGAACCACACTATCCTAAAATTCTCTAAATTAGTCGAAGTCGACCATTCGCCTTCCCCACCACAATCTTGACATACTTGCTCCATTTCATATCACTTAGCAACGTTGCGCCCAGATATTTAAACGAGGTGACCGTAGCGAGCAGGGCACTCTACTGCTGTCTCTGAACAATGTGGGTTTGTTTTTCTACTATTCTGCATTAACTTACATTTCTGTACGTTTAGAGCTAGCTACCATTCATCACAAGTAGAAATTTCGTCCAAGTGAGCTTGTGTCCTCGTACACCTCCCTGCACACCACTGCATCGTCAGCAAACAACTGGAGATCACTGCCCACCCTGTCCACCAGATCATTTGTGTTCATAAAGGAAAATAGCGGTCCTATAACACTTCCCTGGGGACCTCCTAACGATACCCTTGTCTACAATGAACATTCGCCATCGAGGAGAACATACTGGGTTCTATTAATGAAGAAGCCTTCGAGTCACTCACATATCTGGTGATACGCTCGTACCATCGTTAACAGTCTGCAGTGCGACGCCGTGTCAGCCGACTTTCCGAAGTAGAGACCGAGCATACACACCTCCAGGATGACACACATGAACTAACAACATTGGAAATCAAACTTCCTGGCAGATTAAAATTGTGTGCCGGACCGAGACTCGAACTCGGGACCTTTGCCTCGGCAATATCCTTTCTTTCAGGAGTGCTAGTTCTGCTAGGTTCGCAGGAGAACTTCTGTAAAGTTTGGAAGGTAGGAGACGAGGTACTGGCGGAAGTAAAGTTGGGGCGTGAGTCGTGCTTGGGTAGCTCAGTTGGTAGAGCACTTGGCCGCGAAAGGCAAAGGTCCCGAGTTCGAGTGACGGTCCGGCACACAGTTTTAATCTGCCATGAAGTTTCATATCAGCGTACACTCCGCTGCGGAGTTAAAATCTCATTCTGGAAATATTGGAAATCGTAAGTAACACAAAACTATAATTTAACCTCAAGAAATTGTGCTGTAAGAGTTGTTTCTAAGCAGAAAAAGAAGAGAGTGACGTGAGAAGACGTAAGATATTAACATATTTGTAGCTACTACATAAAGCATTCAGGAGGGGCGTTCAATAAGTAATGCAACACATTTATTAGTCAGCCAGTTTGGGTGGAACAAATGAAGAACATGTTGTGGGACATCGTCGAATATTCCCACTGCAGCCCCTATCGCTATATGAGGTACCGATAAGTGGCGGCGATATACGCCGCCTTCAAAATGGCGTCTTCAACGGAGTGCCGTTCCAAGCAGAGAGCTGTCATTGAGCTACTTTTGGAGGGGAAACCAGAGCACCGCAGTTATTCATAGGTGCTTGCAAAATGTGTACGAAGACCTGGCAATGAGTTGAGTAGTTGCACGAGGTCTCTGTCATCGTCGCAGTGTCTCGCAAACGTGTCCGATCTCCCGTGTGCAGGCAGGCCGCACGCAGCCTCAGGAAACTGAAGATCGGACTACAGTGTGTTCGCCGCCATAAGAATGCAAACGCACTTTTTCTTCACGGCAACGCGTTCGAGAGGAGCTCACAAAACATCACTGGACTGTTGTTCGTCACCCACCCTACAGTCCGGATCTCGCACCTTCCAACTTCCATCTGTCTGGCCCAATGAAGGATGCACTCCGCGGGAAGCAGTACGTGGGTGAACAGGAGGTCGTCGATGCGGCAAGACGGTGGCTCCAACGTCGAGTGGTACCATCGGGCACACAGGCCCTCCCAGTAAGCTGGCGTAAGGCCGTCGCATTGAACGAAGGTTATGTTAAAAAATAGGGGGCTGTGAAATGCGGGGTGAAGGATAGAAAGTTGCGACCAATGAGATTGGCCGTGAAGATTCTCAACGGGCGACGAGTCGTCCTGGGGGATTGACCTGTAAGATGCCAGAAAACGGGTGAGAGCCGTGTCTGGCGGTGACGGCGAAGCTAAGACATTTGGGTTTTAAAAGTGCAGAAAAAACTTCCGTTAGTCCATTTGAGATTGACTGTGAAGATTCTCAACGGGCGACGAGTCGTCCTGGGGGATTGACCTGTAAGATGCCAGAAAACGGGTGAGAACCGTGTCCGGCGGTGACGGCGAAGCTAAGACATTTGGGTTTTAAAAGTGCAGAAAAAACTTCCGTTAGTCCATTTGAGGCAGTGTGTGTCACAGAAAGCGGAGAACTCTGCAGATGCAAATTGGGGACAATTATCTGTGACAACGGTGTCAGAAAAGGTTTGAATAGTCTGACTAGATGATGTGGCAGACTTGCAGAAAACAAGGTAACACAGTGCCTTTGTCTACTGCAATGAGCCACATGTGCCTAAGAAAGGCCCTACAAAATCCAAATGGAGTACAAAGGACTGAGAGAGTATGGCCAAGGGAAGAAATGCTGAGGAGGGGAAGCCAGGCAGGTCTGGAAAATGGTGCAACAGGGCACCATTTGATTAATACCAGTGTCCATGGCACGCCCATACACCTGGTGGCGGGCCAGACATTTTGTGAGCACCACTCCCCACTGTCCAGTGTAGGGAAGCGACAAAATGCACTGCTGGACAAATTAGGGATAGGCATACATATGTGGCTATTTTCTTCATGGAGCAGCAGCAAGTGGTTCACTGTTGAGAGCTCATCCCAACAGTGCCAGCAGGCATGGATCTCTCACTGCTGGATCTGTCTGCCATCTGACTGCCGACCATGCTGTACTAGGCAGGGGAACTCCTAAAGGGTGGGATCCTCTTTGGTACGTAGTGCAGTGAGATGGCGTCCAGTGGGAGGTTGACCACAGCTTCTTCTGGAGCGATGTCCAGGTGAAAACAAACTTCAGGATCCTTGTTGAGTAACAGGTTCTGACCCAGAGGTAGGCGGGAAAGCAGATCCACATTCGCATGTTCTTGAGTAGAGTGCTACTGAATATCATAATTATAACGAGACAGGAACAAGGCGTACCAGTGAATGCGGCGTGTCATTTTGATAGGAAAGTTGCCTGAACCTTCGAAAAGAGGAAGTAAAGATTCATGGTCAGTGAATAATATGAAATGCCATATCATACATATGATTATGGATATTTTTAAGGTCAAAAGTGATTGCTACTGTTTTTTTCTCAGTCTGGATATAATTTCGCTGAGCAGCAGTGATGGGTTTGGACACAAAAGGGATTGGACTTTCCACCTCGTTAATCATGTGGGACAGGATAGCCCCCACCCCACCATCAGCGCATCTGCTGCCAAGACAAGATGTTCGGCAGGATCGCATGTTGTGAGGCACTGAGGGGTGGGGATACGCCTGTTTTAAGTCTCTGAAAACTTTGTCACACCCCAGGGTCCTTTGGCAATGGGCGTTTTTCTGCAGTAAGTGGTGTAGTGGTTTGGCAACGGAGGACATATTGGGAATGAACGTTCAATAATAAATTTAAATGTCCCAAAACTGATTTCAGCTGGTTGATATTGGTAGGAGCTGCAAGTTTTGGTACATACTGAGGCGTAGGGCAGATGCTGGAAGGACTGAAAATGTGTTTGAGATATGCAACTTGACGAACAAAAGAACAACAGTTGTTACATTTTTGATTGGCCTATTGGAGGACAATGAACAGAGCATGAAAGTTGTTGGCCACATCCTGGGCATCATTGCCTACAACGGGAATGCCGTCTAAATAATTTGCTGTCTCCGGTAGAACGTGAGTAAGATGCTCCACATATCGTTGAAATATCGCTGGTTATACCAAGAGGAAGTCTGTTGCACTGGAACAACCCATAGCAAGCGCTGGTGACTAGAATACGTCGTGATTGTTCGTCCAATGGCACCTTAGGGAAATAGCGGAAAGGTCGGGGAAGAAGGCCAGTGTTCACTCTGTCTGCTTGCCGGGGGGTCTCATCCGAGATGTGGAGGAGGCCCTACCGGCGGCGATAGAGAGCACTGGGTGCACCCGACTGCAAATTGTTGCTCATGTCGGCACCAATGACTCTTGCCGTCTGGGTTCAGAGGTCATCCTCAGTTCGTACAGGCGGTTGGCGGAGTTGGTGAAGGTGGAAAGCCTCGCTCGCGGGGTGGAATCAGAGCTAACTATTTGTAGTATCGTTCCGAGAACCGATCGCGGTCCTCTGGTTTGGAGCCGAGTGGAAGGCTTAAACCAGAGGCTCAGACGATTCTGCGGAGAGCTGGGGTGCAAATTTCTCGACCTCCGCTATCGGGTGGAGAAATGTAGGGTCCCCCTGAATAGGTCAGGCGTGCACTACACGCCGGAAGCGGCTACGAGGGTAGCGGAGTACGTGTGGAGTGCACATGGGGTTTTTTTAGGTTAGAGAATTCCCTCCCAAGGCCCGACAAGACGCCTCCTGAGACGCGGCAAGGCAGGAGTAGGCAAAATGCAACAAGGAATAACAATATTAATGTGCTAATAGTAAACTGCAGGAGCGTCTATAGAAAGGTCCCAGAACTGCTCTCATTAATAAACGGTCACAACGCCCATATAGTACTAGGAACAGAAAGTTGGCTGAAACCAGACGTAAACAGTAATGAAATCCTAAACTCTGATTGGAATGTATACCGCAGAGATAGGCTGGACAGTGAAGGGGGAGGCGTGTTTATAGCGATAAGAAGTGCAATAGTATCGAAGGAAATTGACGGAGATTCGAATTGTGAAATGATTTGGGTGAAGGTCACGGTTAAAGCAGGCTCAGACATGGTAATTGGATGTCTCTATAGGCCCCCGGGCTCAGCAGCTGTTGTGGCTCAGCACCTGAAGAATAATTTGGAAAATATTTCGAGTAGATTTCCCCACCATGTTATAGTTCTGGGTGGAGATTTTAATTTGCCGGATATAGACTGGGAGACTCAAACGTTCATAACGGGTGGAAGGGACAAAGAATCCAGTGAAATATTTTTAAGTGCTTTATCTGAAAACTACCTTGAGCAGTTAAACAGAAAACCGACTCGTGGCGATAATATATTAGACCTTTTGGTGACAAACAGACCCGAACTATTTGAATCAGTTAATGCAGAACAGGGAATCAGCGACCATAAAGCGGTTACTGCGTCAATGATTTCAGCCGTAAATAGAAATATTAAAAAGGGTAGGAAGATTTTTCTGTTTAGCAAAAGTGACAAAAAGCAGATTACAGAGTACCTGACGGCTCAACACAAAAGTTTTGTCTCAAGTGCAGATAGTGTTGAGGATCAGTGGACAAAGTTCAAAACCATGGTACAATATGCGTTAGATGAGTATGTGCCAAGCAAGATCGTAAGAGATGGAAAAGAGCCACCGTGGTACAACAACCGAGTTAGAAAACTGCTGCGGAAGCAAAGGGAACTTCACAGCAAACATAAACATAGCCAAAGCCTTGCAGACAAACAAAAATTACGCGAAGCGAAATGTAGTGTGAGGAGGGCTATGCGAGAGGCTTTCAATGAATTCGAAAGTAAAGTTCTATGTACTGACTTGGCAGAAAATCCTAAGAAATTTTGGTCCTATGTCAAAGCGGTAGGTGGATCAAAACAAAATGTCCAGACACTCTGTGACCAAAATGGTACTGAAACAGAGGATGACAGACTAAAGGCCGAATTACTAAATGTCTTCTTCCAAAGCTGTTTCACAGAGGAAGACTGCACTGTGCTTCCTTCTCTAGATTGTCGCACAGTTGACAAAATGGTAGATATCGAAGTAGACGACAGAGGGATAGAGAAACAATTAAAATCGCTCAAAAGAGGAAAGGCCGCTGGTCCTGATGGGATACCAGTTCGATTTTACACAGAGTACGCGAAGGAACTTGCCCCCCTTCTTGCAGCGGTGTACCGTAGGTCTCTAGAAGAGCGAAGCGTTCCAAAGGATTGGAAAAGGGCACAGGTCATCCCCGTTCTCAAGAAGGGACGTCGAACAGATGTGCAGAACTATAGACCTATATCTCTAACGTCGATCAGTTGTAGAATTTTGGAACACGTATTATGTTCGAGTATAATGTCTTTTCTGGAGACTAGAAATCTACTCTGTAGGAATCAGCATGGGTTTAGAAAAAGACGATCGTGTGAAACCCAGCTCGCGCTATTCGTCCACGAGACTCAGAGGGCCTTAGACACGGGTTCACAGGTAGATGCCGTGTTTCTTGACTTCCGCAAGGCGTTTGACACAGTTCCCCACAGTCGTTTAATGAACAAAGTAAGAGCATACGGACTATCAGATCAATTTTGTGATTGGATTGAGGAGTTCCTAGATAACAGAACGCAGCACGTCATTCTCAATGGAGAGAAGTCTTCCGAAGTAAGAGTGATTTCAGGTGTGCCGCAGGGGAGTGTCATAGGACCGTTGCTATTCACAATATACATAAATGACCTGGTGGATGACATCGGAAGTTCACTGAGGCTTTTTGCAGATGATGCTGTGGTGTATCGAGAGGTTGCAACAATGGAAAATTGTACTGAAATGCAGGAGGATCTGCAGCGAATTGACGCATGGTGCACGGAATGGCAATTGAATCTCAATGTAGCGAAGTGTAATGTGATGCGAATACATAGAAAGATAGGTCCCTTATCATTTAGCTACAAAATAGCAGGTCAGCAACTGGAAGCAGTTAATTCCATAAATTATCTGGGAGTACGCATTAGGAGTGATTTAAAATGGAATGATCATATAAAGTTGATCGTCGGTAAAGCAGATGCCAGACTGAGATTCATTGGAAGAATCCTAAGGAAATGCAATCCGACAACAAAGGAAGTAGGTTACAGTACGCTTGTTCGCCCAATGCTTGAATACTGCTCAGCAGTGTGGGATCCGCACCAGGTAGGGTTGATAGAAGAGATAGAGAAGATCCAACGGAGAGCAGCGCGCTTCGTTACAGGATCATTTAGTAATTGCGAAAGCGTTACGGAGATGATAGATAAACTCCAGTGGAAGACTCTGCAGGAGAGACGCTCAGTAGCTCGGTACGGGCTTTTGTTAAAGTTTCGAGAACATACCTTCACCGATGAGTCAAGCAGTATATTGCTCCCTCCTACGTATATCTCGCGAAGAGACCATGAGGATAAAATCAGAGAGATTAGAGCCCACACAGAAGCATACCGACAATCCTTCTTTCCACGTACAATACGAGACTGGAATAGAAGGGAGAACCGAGAGGGTACCCTCCGCCACACACCGTCAGGTGGCTTGCGGAGTACGGATGTAGATGTAGATGTAGATGTAGATGTTGGCATGTGTACCTTAAATCAACTTTTGGAGTCAGTTTTCCATGCACTAGATGGGTCATGATGTCTTCTGCCTTAGACATCAATTATGCATCAATGACTGATTAGGCGTTGATGATCATTTTGAAACCTCCAATGTACACAGCCCATCGGCTGTTGGCGATTGGGGTCAGGATGCTCCTTGTAGGAGCCACAGTTCCCTATCAAGCTTATCCGTGAGCGCAATAGGAACATTTCTAGCATTAAAAAACAGGCATTTCAGGTGAAAGGGCCACGTGCGTTTCAAAATCTCTGTAATAATATGAAGCTTAATGTTTAAAAAATATTTGAGGTATGGTTTTGTAGGTTGTAGTTTGTGGACTGTGTGGGCGGATTCGTGAAGTTACAACCCAATAACGCTAAAACGTTTCACGCCGAAGATAGTGACAGCTCTTGGGACATCAACCTCCGAAACCCTGGCTGTGATGTAGTGCGACCAGTGCTCTACTTGGGCTGTCGTCCATTAATTTTTATAAGGTGATTGCCAAAACTTATTATATGGATAAAAAATGGTTGGAAGGGAGGAAGGGGCCCAACATTAAAATATAATTACCAACCCTTAATGGTCATGGCAAAGCCGTTTTCGATCTACAATGAAGTAGGTATGTTAATGATTTCGTCAGTTCATGAGGAACTTTTCTTTGGGGTGTGGGAACTCTCATTGAATATATGCCCTGTCTGAATACAGTTTATCCATGTTGTGTGCCCCCATGACCGGGGTCCATTCAGGTGCAGGCCATCGACATCTTCAAAGATGGTGGGCGTACTTTGGCCCTACGTCCAAATTACCCACAAGAGGTGCACTTTGCTCCCCAGGAACAACTGACAGCAGGACGGAAGCTGTTGGAGACGGCACTTAGGCTGAACGTTGTATGTCCGATAGTACAGGTGTCCGTAACTGGGTTTGGGGACGAGATACTGTCCGAGTTACAAACACCTAGGAAGGGCCCTGTAGGGTAGCCAAGGACTCAAGAGATTTTTCGAATGGGGTGATGATGAGCAGTTTCGAGAGATGGTTTCTTGAATTTCAAAAGATGAGTTCGAGTTCGTGACAAGTAAAACGTTTTGGAGGACTGCCGCCTTGTGCACCGGAAAGTCGAAGTATTGATGTAAACTTGTCTTCAGCTTGTCATACGGGAGGGTATTAGGCACTACTTCAAGATTTAGTTGTCGTAATAGGTGACAAATGTCCAGGTCTGCGTATGCCAAAAAGAAACAGTGCCTCTGGTCGTGAGCGAGAAACCGCTGCTCCATGTGAGCACTGTAGCTTGCCCGTGGTTCGGTCTTCCTGTCAAACATATGGAAAGCTGGTGGCACGCACTGGAAACCCTCGATCGTGGAGCGGATCTCGGAGAGGCGGGAGGACATTTCCAGAGGCGACAGTGACGTAGTCGTGAGGTGCCCAATCAGGAGTTCCTGTGTATGCCAAGTCATCTGTCAAGTGTCTACTTCTGGGCAGAGGGATCAGTCGGTTCCACCGTGCGTAAGAAAAGTTATAATGAGTGTACTGTCAAGTGTAAAACACACGCAAGCATTGACTACGTGCATCGGAGCACACACGTGACCCAGATGCGAACACAAAACCTCGTCGCCGACGGATGTGGCCGTCGATGGCGGCACAAAAAATACTCAGGTAGCAACGACTGAACAAGTTTATTTACCAGAGATTAATAGCACGTCTACTCAGACGTGGACTGCAACAAAACGTAAAATGCAACTTCCTGACATAGAGCAAAAACACTTCTGAAGGCCATTACTGTGTTACTAAGAAACACCAAAATTGGTTTTGGACAGTAATTTTCAAATAACTAGGCAGATCCGTGGTTGAGGTGACACTTCATGGCGGCACACTCTGCCACAAGCAGGTCAGCCAATTTACGACCCCGCCGTGGTCCTTTCCCTGACGCCGAGAAGCTATTACTTTCTTTCGTTTCAGAGACGAAGCCACACACCTCCCCACACACGTATCGCTGCCGGAACTCTCAACAGCTGAATACACTACGTCACAACCGACTGCAGTGTATGTTGCTATTACGGTTTTCAGTCCGAAGACTGGTTTGATGCAGCGCTCCACACTGGTCTATCCCATGCAAACCTCTTCTCCTTTGAATAGCCTGCAACCGACATCGATTTCAACCAGCTTACTGTAGCCATGTCTCTACAATATCCCCCCCCCCCCCCCAAGCACCCCCCACACACACACTTCCTCCTTTAGCAAGAGGTCTCATGATGCATCCCATCAACTGATGATCTTTTTTCAAATTAAAGGTGTAAAATTCTTTTCAGTTCAGTTCGATTCATTAGCTCCTCACTAGTTTTATCCGATCTATCAGTCTAATATTTTTCTGAACAACATTTCAAAATATTCTTTTTTTTTGTCTGCTCTGATCTACATATCGTCACGTTTCACTTCATGCAAGGCTACATCTCAGACAAATACCCTCAAAAAAGATTTCGTAACACCTCTTTCCAGAATGAATTGTTTGTTTTTACCTGTCGGTTTTTTGCTGCCGGAATAGCAAAACTCATCTATTAGTTTTAGTGTCTCCTTTCCTAATCTAATTCTCTCATCGTCACCTGATTTAATTCGACTGCATTCCATTACCACTTTTTATCTTTTGTTGATATTCATTTTATACTCTCTTTTCAAGACACTATTTATTCTCTTCAGATACTCTTCCAAGTGTTCCGTTGTCTGTGAGAGAATTACAAATCATCAATAAACCTTGTTTTTCTTTAGCCCTCTGTGAACTTCAATTCCCTTTCCGAATTTCTCTTTGCTTTTCTTTACTGCTTACAACTTCGAGGATGGGCTGCAGCTCTATCTTAATCGCTTCTCAGTCACTGCTGCAGGGGCCTTAGAAAAAAATACGGCCGAGGGATTTCTGTCAGAGGGGTTGGGTTGTCTGGGGGAAAAGACCAAACAGCGAGGTCATCGGTCTCATCGGATTAGGGAAGGACGGGGAAGGAAGTCAGCCGTGCCCTTTGAAAGGAACCATCCCGGCATTTGCCTGGAGCGATTTAGGGAAGTCACGGAAAACCTAAATCAGGATGGCCACACGCGGGATTGAACCGTCGCCCTCCCGAATGGGAGTCCAGTGTGCTAACCACTGCGCCACCTCGCTCGGTTTTGTGTCAGAAGTAGTAATGTCATTTTAGGTGTTAAACTTAGAAAGAAGGAAGGAAGTAAGACGATGCAGTTAGATTTGGAGCACTAGATCTGACTCTAGAAGGGCGGGAAGAACATCAGCATCGTCCTTTTAGAATTAACTGTTTCACGAGAGAAGTGGAGGAAGACTGGAAGTAATCTTGTCCACAATAGACATTTTGAGAAACGTGGCTGTAGTAGATTTATAAAGACTGTGTCTTGAATGCAGCAAATTACCACAAGTTTGGTGTAAAAGTTTATTTACATTTAATGTTTAAAAGTACATAAACAGTTATACCATTATTGTGGTTATTGGCTGTATTCGAATGATAATCTTTGTAAAGAAGACTTAAATCTACTTGGAGAACGGAAATTTGTAACCTGATTTTAGTCTTTTATACATATATGCACCATCTGTTCAAAGTTATACTGATACGTATTAGTGGATATTAATGCAGGTTACGTCAGACCTTCGTCTTTATGACACCTTGAACGCTGCTGGAGACACTTCCCATGACGTGTCTGCATATCTTTGGAGGAATAGAGGCCCATCCTCCCTCAAGATCGTAAACCAGAGAAAGTAGCGACTCTGGGGAGGTCGGGACGCTGGATAGGCTGTTCCATTTCAGGACTGTCCACAAACCATTGGCTCACAGATGCTGCTTTTTGACGGGCTACATCGTCATGCTGATACAATTATTGTCTCCGAACTGTTCCTCTACTGGAAGGAGTGCACAAGACTGTAAATTTTGCTCGCATCCTTCTGCATCTAGTGTTCCCTGAAGCGCCGTAAGGGTAGCACACCCTAACCACGATAGACACCCCCATACCGTAGCACCATCTTCTCCGTACTTGACTGTAGATAGGCGTTACACATGATAGCGGGTGAACGTATCCAGGCTTTCACCAAACCTAAGCCCTTCCGTCAGGTTGCCACAGGGTACAGAGTGACTCATCGCTCGAAACTAGTCGTTTCCAATCTTCCAGTGTCCAGTGGCGGCGCCCTCTACACCGCCTTAAATGCCGCTCCGAATCGACTAGAGCAGCGTGCAGCTTGTGAGTAGCTGCTCTTTCATTATGCCCCATTCTGTTTCACTCCCTACCCAGAGTTACTGTGCTAGCTGGGCCGCTGGCAGCACTTTGGACCTCACAAGTGATCCTTTTAGCTGATTCTCGCGATTTTTTTTTTACAGTCATTTTCCGCAAAGGCCGAAGTTGTCTGTCCATCACTTCATGATGCAAGCCTGGTCTCGGTTTAACTGTGGTTGCTCCTTCGCGTCTCCCCTTCACAATCACATAATCAACAACCCACGTGGGCAGCTTTAGGAGGATTTAAACGTCCTTAGTGGGTTTGTTACTCAGGTGACACCCAGTGATTACTCCACGTTCGGAGTCACTGAGCTCTGCTGACCGACCGATTCAGCTGCCTCTCTGCCTCTGCTTCTCTGCCCACACCAAAAAGCTCACCTCCTTTTGTAGTGGTGGGGTCGCGTCCAGTCACATCTGGTAGTGGTTTTTGTCATTTGTTTGTGTGTGTATACTTATGCTATTAATAATACCTCGTAAGATCACATAAGCCTGCACACATCACGTTCACTACAACTTCTCATCACGGGCGAAAGTTATCAGACACTGAAGCGCCAACGACACTGCTATAGGCATGCGTATTCAAATACAGAGATATGTAAACAGGCAGAATGCGGCGCTGCGGTCGGCAACGCCTCTATTAGACAACAAGTGTCTGGCGCAGGTGTTACATCGGTTGCTGCTGCTACAACGGCACCCTATCAAGATTTAAGTGAGACTGAACGTCGTGATATAGTCGGCGTACGAGCAATGGGACACAACGTCTCCGAGGTAGCGATGAAGTGGGGATTTTCACGTACGACGATTTCGCATGTGTTCAATATCAAGAATCCGGTAAAACATCAAATCTCCGACATCGCTACTGCCGGAGAAACATCCTACAAGAACGGGACCAACGTCGACCGAAGAGAATCGTTCAAAGTCACAGAAGTGCAACTCTTCCGATAATTGCTGCAGACTGCAATGCTGGGACATCAACAAGTATCAGCGTGTGAACCATTCAACGAAAAATCATCGATACAGGCCACTCGTGTACCCTTGATGATTGCACGACACAAAGCTTTACGCCTCGCCTGGGTCCGTCAACACCGAAATTGCACTATACGTGACTGCAAACGCGTTGCGTGCTCGAACGAGTCTCATTTCAGATTCTGTCGAGCAGATGGACGTCTGCGGGTACGGAGACAACCTCATGAATCCATGGACCCTGAATGTGAGCAGGGGGCTGTCCAAGCTGGTGGAGGATCTGTAATAGTGTGGGGCGTGTGCAGTTAGGGTGATATGGGACCCCTGATACGTCTAGATACCACTCTGACAGATGATCCGAACCTGAGCGTCATATCTGATCATGTGCATCCATTCATCTCCATTGTGCAATCCGACGGACTCGGGCAATTCCAACAGGACAATGCACTACGGCACACGTCCATAATTGCTACAGAATGGCTCCAGAGACACCGTTCTCAGTTTAAACACTTCTGATGGCAACCAAAATTCGCAGACGAGAACATTATTGAGCATATCTGGTATGCCTTGCAACATGCTGTTCAGAAGAGATCTCCGCTCCCTCGTACTGTTACTGGTTTATGGACAGCCCTGAAGGATTCATGATTTCAGTTGCCTCCAGCACTAT
This sequence comes from Schistocerca gregaria, assembly GCF_023897955.1. Taxonomy (NCBI): domain Eukaryota; kingdom Metazoa; phylum Arthropoda; class Insecta; order Orthoptera; family Acrididae; genus Schistocerca; species Schistocerca gregaria. The sequence continues at coordinate 763,081,285 of NC_064923.1, forward strand.
TCAGACATTAGTAGAGACCACGTCACGTCGCGTTGCGGCACTTTTGCGTGCTCGCGGCGGTCCTACACGATGTCCTGCAGTTGCACCAGTTTCTTTGGCTCTTCCGTCTATTTGATATTGTTAAGTCTTTCTATATTCAAGTGCTCGATAATAAACCATCTTGGAATGTCGGTAAATGCACAAAATAAACTAGGAACAGATCGGTGTGAAGCACCATAATTTTTTACATTTAGAAATATCCCATGGTTGTAATTAAACATATTTTCATTCAAATAAAAATTTATACTTTTGTGGGTTCGCATGGAGAAACACGTTTTGCATGATACACTTCTTATTACTTCCAAAACATATCTTTCTCATCTTTGAAAATCTCGTCACTCGAACAAAAGATGGCCTCGAAGCGGCAGCAACAAAACACGCCTCTTTGCGAAACAAATCAAATTAACTTTACTTTAGTACGTTTACTCAAGAATTAATTGTAAAACCTTTCCATTTGGCTTTACGCCCCTTAATATTCGATAAATCACAACAAGAATCTGCCGTCTTCCAAATGGCGGCCAAAAATACAATTAATCTCTGAAAAACGTAAAACTAAATTTTCAGTCATGTAAGGTTGCTACCGCCACTGAACTAAGTGGTCTGGTTATAAATAGCAGCGTACATTTACGGAAACTGCGTTACAAGATACATACGTCTCCACCCACGTCTTTCTCATATGAAGATTCCAACAAAAGTAAGTTAATTCTAAAAATCTGTTTCTACTGTTTCGTTGTTCTACAACCACAGATTACCTTGCAATATCGATGCTGCTCTTCACAAACCTCGCAGTGACATAATTAATATTTTTTGACGTATCCTTTTGCACACAAAATAACAGTTTGTTTAAACACTTCATGTCAATCATAAATAAATATTTCTCGTTCCCAGAGTACCAGTACAATCTCATACATAGAGGTTACCCGATTCTTTCGGTCAGATGGTGTATAGATGATATAAAAAGAAAATCAACGTGTTTATTCCTTTCGACATATCCACACAATGAAATGGTTCGTGAATACTTTCGGCACGATGAGACAGTTCTCTCGCTGGCAGATGTTAACGCTTCGCTACGGTATGGAATCTAAGAACGTACGTCGCAAACGGGAGGCGCGCAGAAATAGCGGCTGGAAGCGTGGCAGGCGGCGAAGGGAGGCCGGCGGTCGCCAGCGTGAAATGAAACTCGCCGACTGCTTGCCGAAACGAAAGGAGGGGGAGCGCGCCTTCCTGGGGTGGAGCCCCGCTCAGGGTGTGCACGACGACCGAAATATGGCGCAGTGACTCGCAGAGGCCGCTCAAGTCGTCTGCCGAGGCGGAGACGCGTGCGCCGTTGCCGGCACCCTGCCCCATGAGATGCTCTACTGGTATGCAGGGTGTTACAAAAAGGTACGGTCAAACTTTCAGGAAACATTCCTCACACACAAAGAAAGAAAATATGTTATGTGGACATGTGTCCGGAAACGCTTACTTTCCATCTTAGGGCTCATTTTATTACTTCTCTTCAAATCGCATTAATCGTGGAATGGAAACACACAGCAACAGAACGTACCAGCGTGACTTCAAACACTTTGTTACAGGAAATGTTCAAAATGTCCTCCGTTAGCGAGGATACATGCATCCACCATCTGTCGCATGGAATCCCTGATGCGCTGATGCAGCCCTGGAGAATGGCGTATTGTATCACAGCCGTCCACAATATGAGCACGAAGAGTCTCTACATTTGGTACAGGGATTGCGTAGACAAGAGCTTTCAAATGCCCCCATAAATGAAAGTCAAGAGGGTTGAGGTCAGGAGAGCGTGGAGGCCATTTAATTGATCCACCTCTACCAATCCATCGGTCACCGAATCTGTTGTTGAGAAGCGTACGAACACTTTGACTGAAATGTGCAGGAGCTCCATAGTGCATGAACCACGTGTTTTGTCGTACTTGTAAAGGCACATGTTCTAGCAGCACAGGTAGAGTATCCCGAATAAAATCATGATAACGTGCTCCATCGAGCGTAGGTGGAAGAACGTGGGGCCCAATCGAGACATCACCAACAATGCCTGCCCAAACGTTCACAGAAAATCTGTGTTGATGCCGTGATTGCACTATTGCGTGTGGATTCTCGTCAGCCCACACATGTTGATTGTGAAAATTTACTATCTGATCACGTTGGAATGAATCCGTAAAGAGAACATTTGCACTGAAATGAGGATTGACACATTGTTGGATGAACCATTCGCAGAAGTGTACCCGTGGAGGCCAATCAGCTGCTGATAGTGCCTGTACACGCTGTACACGGTACAGATACAACTGGTGCTCCAGTAGCACTCTCCATACAGTGACGTGGTCAACGTTACCTTGTACAGCAGCAACTTTCTGACGCTGACGTTAGGGTTATCGTCAACTGCACGAAGAATTGCCTCGTCCATTGCAGGTGCCCTCGTCGTTCTAGGTCTTCCCCAGTCGCGAGTCATAGGCTGGAATGTTCTGTGCTCCCTAAGACGCCGATCAATTGCTTCGAACGTCTTCCTGTCGGGACACCTTCGTTCTGGAAATCTGTCTCGATACAAACGTACAGCGCCACGGCTATTGCCCCGTGCTAATCCATACAACAAATGGGCATCTGCCAACTCCGAATTTGTAAACATTGCACTGACTGCAAAACCACGTAAGTGATGAACACTAACCTGTTGATGCTACGTACTGATGTGCTTGATGCTAGTACAGTAGAGGAATGAGTCGCATGTCAACACAGGCACCGAAGTCAACATTACCCTCCTTCAATTGGGCCAACTGGCGGTGAATCGACGAAGTACAGCACAAACTGACGAAACTAAAATGAGCTCTAACAGGACACATGTCCACATAACATCTTTTCTTTATTTGTGTGTGAGGAATGTTTCCTGAAAGTTTGGCATTACCTTTTTGTAACACCCTGTATACACTGATTATTGTGAATATCCTAACACCAAGGAGGAGACATCCGACTGAAGTGAACTTTGCACCTCACCGTAGGTGTACCGAAATACACAGACAGGTGTCAGACCAACACATGGAAACACCGCTAGTAATATATGCTTGATCATACATGGGCATGCTAGCCAAGTCTGCAGGTGGCGCTGTTGCATTTAATCATGAACGGTAGCTATGCAATGTGCTCAGTGCGTTGCAAGAGTCTATCGTGGTCAGAACGTTGTTTGCATTGCTGTGACTCCAATGCTGAGTGCATTCGAGCGTGGACAAATTACACAGGTCAACGATGGAAAAACGTCTTTGCTGAAAATACCTTATTCTTATGTCTTTTAGGGTGCGAAATCCAAATATGATACTTAAAAAAATATATCACCCACCATTTCTTCACATTTTACAGCTGCTTTTATTAAATTAAGCGATTTGTTTAAAGAATTTAACAGCCTTTATGTAGTTAAAATAATTGAAAAAGGAGGTGTAATGAATGTAGATGATGTTGGTAGTACTGCTGAAAAACATTTGCTGGCAAAAAAGGGCGATTATATTTTTGTGTTAACGGATGGTGTTTTGTAACTGTCAACCTAACCTCACTTTCCCGCTTCCTGCACATGTGCTTAGTACAATGTCTAATCGTGGTTGTGAATACTCTGCTGACAGTTTTATTATATTTGTGGTGAATTTGTGATTAAAAGCAACAAAGAAACTTTACAGACTTTGTGGAAAAGGTTTATCTATGATACTTTGGATCTAAACTTGGTGATCAAGATAAATTTTGGGCGCCGTATAAGGTATGTTATGTGTGTGTTGAAGATCTGAGAAAATGGTCCAAAAAGGAGAAAAAAGCCTTTAGATTTGCTGTTCCTAAGGTATCATTCCAATGATTGCCACTTTTGCAGTGTTGATATTACTGGTCATAATTAGAAAAACAAGAAGGTAATAAGCTACCCTAACCTTTCGTCCGTCATCCGACCAGAAGGGCATGGTGTAGATTTTCCGATTCCTGAACCAGCAGATGATTTAAATTCTATTCTAACAGAAGTACTTTCTGATGTACAATCTGATTTACATGAACCAGATGATGATGAATTCAATTGTAATATATAAACTCTAGAGCCCAAATTGTTTACTCAGACTGAGACGTTAATGAACATAACGTATTGCTCCTAAACAGGCGGAGAGATCCACTACTGTTCGATTACACTACTGGCGACTGATTACTGGAACAGTGACTACCGTAAAAGTACCTAGAAATGAGCATCCAGAACGATCTAAAGTTGAATGACCGCATAAAAAATACTTGCTAGGGAAAGATGATGACAGGCTGAGATTCGTTGGGAGAATCTTAAGAAACTGTAATTCATCCACGAAAGAAGTGGCTTACAAAACAATTTTTCGGTCGAATGACCTTTAGTAAGTTAGTAGTAGCAGCAGTAACTTTATTCATCCGTGGATCATTTTAACGAGGGTACTGGACATGTCATGGTATTAGAATTTAAGAACAATAAGTATAACGTAATTCAAATGTATACGCATTTACGTTCTTACGTACATGTCTGGCTTGACAAGGATGTGACTGGTGGTCTCCTGGGTCTTATAGTAGGAAGCTGGAAGCTGGAGTCATAGAAGAGACAGAGAAGATCCAGCGAAGTGCTGCGCACTTCGTCTCGTGATCCTTAAGTATACGCGTTACGGAGGTCGTGCATCGCTTAAGGGATTTGCTGTCGAAATTTTCAGAGCGTACATCACAACAAGAGTCGGGAAACTCATTACTGCGCCCCACACACGCCTCACGAAATGACCAGGAGGAGAAACTGAGAAAAATTAGGGCCTTACCGACAGTACAGTGCAGCACTCGTGGCTGCCGCATCGCGGTCGCGAAGTGGGGCCGAGGCAGTTTCAGATAAGTTTTTATAGTATGACGATAATCTATGGATTTGTAGTTTTAGCTTGACGATGTCCACTATGGACAAACGGTAGTTGCTGTTATTCTGAGGAAGGTTGGGTTTTCCCGACTAAAACTTAGGTACATTCTAGGTAAACGGTGCAACTGAGGCTGTTGATTATTAAAATTAAAATTAATATCTGTTTATAAAAGCAGATATAAATTCGCTGGATGTCTTCCTAAGAGACAGTCTGCGCTCCCTTCAAACTAACTACGTAAGCGTAAACCAGATGTGGCTTAGATTCAAAGCAACAATATCGATTGCGATTCAGAGGCATACACGAAATAAATTAATAAGAGATGGTGCCTATCCCCCATGGTACACAAAACAGGTCGGAACACTGTTGCAGAAGCAATGAAAAAAGGATGTCAAATTTAAAAGAATGGAAATAGCCAAGATGGCGGCGATATTTCACAAAAGCTCGAAATTTAGCACTGACTTCAGTGCGAGATACCTTTTAATAGTTTTCGCAACGGAACTCCGTGTCGAAATACGGCAGAAAATCCAAAGAGTTCCGATCGTGTGTGAAGCACATCGGCGGTAGGACACAGTCGACATCTTGATTGGGCGATAACAGTGGTGATGTTATCAATGACAGCACCACCAAAGCGGAGTTGCGAAATGTGGTTTTCCAAATTTCCTTCACCAAAGAATACGAAGTAAATGTTTCAGAATTCGAATCAAGCATTGTTGCCAAGTTGTGCAATTTAGAAATAGACTTTCTGGGTGTCTTTTTATTTTCATCGTATGGCTAGGGCCCCCCGTCGGGCAGACCGTTCGCCGGGTGCCGGTCTTTCAATTTGACGCCACTTCGGCGACCTGCAGTCGATGAGGGCGATAGGATGATGACGAGGAAAGCACAACACCCAATCCCTGGGCGGAGAAAATTCCCCGACCCAGCCGGGACTCGAACCCGGGCCCAGAGGATTGACAATCCGTCACGCGGACCTTTTTTTAAATTTTTATTAATCTCATTTTGTTCGTTTTCGTTCGTTGCATCTGCTCGGGGCAGACGTCGTAAGTTAAGCGTTAGCGTTCAAGTTTGTCGTTGATCGGTTAGCTCAGTTTTTATTTTATTACAGAGGGCAGGTAACCCTCTGAGCAAACACGCTGAGCTACTGTGCCGGCGGCCTTTCAGCTACCGGGGGCGGACAATTCTGGGTGTAACATAGCAGCTTAAATCACTTAATAAAGCTAATCTTCCGGTTCACATTGTATACCAGCTTGGTTCCTTTCAAAGTACGCTGAATATAACATCTCCATACTTAGCAATCATATACAACCTCTAGTTCGACGATAGATCCTTCCTAAAGACTGGAATGTTGCAGAGGTCGCAACAAGAGGCAAGAAAGGAAGAATCTGTTAACAGATGGCACGGATCTAAAAAGTGTCTTTCCTATGAAACTCTTTATTCTCAAGAAGTAATGACAGCCGTGGACAGAGGGATCTGAAATTTCTAGATTTCCATAAGTCTTTTGATACCGTTCCTCACAAGTGACATCAAATCAAATCGTGTGCCTATGGAGTATCGTCTCAGTTGTGTGACTGGATTTTTGAAAAAAATGGTTCAAATGGCTCTGAGCACTATGGGACTTAACATCTGAGGTCATCAGTCCCCCAGAACTTAGAACTACTTAAACCTAACCTAAGGACATCACACACATCCATGCCCGAGGCAGGATTCTAACCTGCGGCCGTAGCGGTCGCACGGTTTCGGACTGAAGCGCCTAGAACCGCTTGGCCACCGGGGCCGGCTGGATTTTTGACATCCTGTCAGAAAGGCAGGTCAGATCTGTAGTAATTGACGGACAGCCATCGAGCAAAACACTAGTGACATTTGGCGTTCCCCAAGGAAGACTTATACGGCCTCTATATAAACTATTTAGGAGATAATCTGAATAGCCCTCTTAGACTGTTTTAGATGAAATTGTCGTTAAATGAAACTGTCGTTTACCGTTCCTTAAAGTCATCAAAAAGTGAACACCAATTTCAAAATGATGTAGACATATCTGTATGTAGAAACTGTTTGACAACTGTTTCTGAATAAGAAAAAGTGTGAGGTCATCGATATGAGTATGGAAACCAATCCGGTAAATAAACGACACAAACCTAAAGGCTGTCGAATGAAATACAGTTCTTAGGACTTACAATAATTAAGAATAAAGGAAATTGTATCGCATAGATAACATTATACGAGGCAGAACTCTTAGAAAATGCAACAGGTCTACCGAAAAGACTGCCTACACTGCACTAGTCCGTCCTCTTCTGGAGTACTGCTGCACGGCCGGCCGAAGTGGCCGAGTGGTTCTAGGCGCTACAGTCTCGAACCACTCGACCGCTACTGTCGCAGGTTCGAATCCTGCCTCGGGCATGATGTGTGTGATGTCCTTAGGTTAGTTAGGTTTAAGTAGTTCAAAGCTCTAGGTGACTGATGACCTCAGAAGTTAAGTCCCATACTGCCCAGAGCCATTTGAACCATTTTTATTGCTGCACCGTGTGAGATCCGTATCAGACGGGATTGACGGAGGATATTGGAAAAGTTGGAAAAAAGGGCAGCTTGTTCTGTATTGTCGTGAAATAGGAGAGGAAAGAGAAGTAGGAGAGGGTAGGATACATGTTTTGGAGTGTCAATAATTAAAACAAATGAGTTTTTCATTGTGGCAGGATTTTCTCACGAAATTTCGATCACGGTCGTTTATCCTTATGTAGGTGGGCGCCAACAAAATATTTTCGCATTCGAAGGAGAAAGTTGGATTGAAGGAAGCAATCTGTGGTGAAACAGTTGAAGGCTTTTGCACCACGATAATGCACCTCCTCACACTTCATCGCTTGTTCGCGAATTTTTAGAGAAAAACAAATCTGTAATTATGTCCCAGCCTTCGTATTGGAAAGATATCACCCGTGTGACTTTTTTTCTGTTTCAAAAAATGAATAGAACGTTAAAGAGCCGTCTTTTACAAGATAAGATAAGATTGAAAGCGCTTCGCTGGAAGAGATAAGTGCTACCTCGAAAATCCAGTTCCAAAAGTGTTTCGGGGACGGGAAGAAGCGCTGGCATTAGTGTGTATCTGATGGGGACTATTCGAAGGGGATGACATTAATTTAGACCAATAAATAAAATTATTTCCAAAAACTGAAAATTCCCTATACCTTTTCAACACAACCTCGTATAATTGTGTACGCACAAAAAGTGGAATTTCGTTATTTTCTGATCTTCCTGGCGTTGCAATTGTAATGTCCAGCCATGAAGTTTAGTTTGGTATTTCGAAACTGTTGTTGTTGTTGTGGTTTTCAGTCCGTAGACTGGTCTGATGCAGCTCTCCAAGCTACTCTATACCGTACGAGTCTCTTAATCTCCAAATAACTACTGCAACCTTCACCGTTATGAATCTGCTTACTGTTTTATTCTTGTTGCCCCTCTACGATTTTTACTCCCGACACCTTCCCCAATAGTAAACTGGTGACCCATTGATGTCTGAGAATGTACCCTGTCAACCGATCCCTTCTTTTGGCCAAGTTGTGCCACAAATTCCTCTTCTCCCCAATTATATTCAGTACCTCATCATTAGTTACATGATCGACGCATCCAGTCTTCAACACTCTCCTATAGCGCCACATTTCGAAAGATTGTATTCTCGTTTTGTCTAAACTAGTTATCATCCATGTTTCAGTTTCATAATACACTCCAGATAAGTTCCTTTAGAAAAGACTTTCTACGACTTAAATCTATATTCGATGTTAACAAATCTCTCTTCTTCAGAAATGCTTTTTTTGGCATTTTCTGTTTACATTTTATATGCTCTCTACTTCGTCCATCGTCAGTTATTTTGCTGTCCAAATCGCAAAACTCACCCACCACTTTAAGTGTGTCATTTCCTAATCTAATTCCCTTAGCATCACCTGATTTAATTCGATTACATTCCATTATCCATCTTTTGTTTTTGTTGATGTTCATCTTCTATCCCCCTTTTAAGACAATGTCCATTTCGTTCAACTGCTCTTCCAAGTCCTTTGCTGTCTCTGACAGAATTACAAAAGCACTCTCCGTCTTCAGGCCACAAGTGGCCCATCCGGACCATCCGACCGCCGTATCATCCTCAGTTGAGGATGCGGATACGGGGGACGTGTGGTCAGCACACCGGTCTCCCGGTCGTTATGATGGTTTTCTTTGACCGGAGCCGCTACAATTCGGTCGAGTAGCTCCTCAATTGGCATCATGAGGCTGAGTGCTCCCCGAAAAATGGCAACAGCGCATGGCGGCTGGATGTTCACCCATTCAAGTGCCGACCACGCCCGACAGTACTTAACTTCGGTGATCTCACGGGAACCGGTGTATCCACTGCAGCAAGGCCATTGCCTTGGCAGAATTATAATGTCTTCGGCAAACCTCCAAGCTTTTATTTCATTTCGCTGAACTTTAATTCCTTTACAGATAGAATAACATTGGGGATAGGCTACAAGCCTGTCTCACTCCCTTCTCAACCACTGTTTCCTTTTCATACTCCTTGACTCTTATTACTGCCGTCTAGTTTCTGGAGAAGCTGTCAATAGCCTTTCGCGTCCTGTAATTTGCCCGTTGCTACCTTTAGAATTTCAAAGAGAGTATTCCACTGAACATTTTCAAAAGCTTTTTGTAAGACTACAGATGGGACATGTGATATTCGGAGAAGAATTTAACAAAGATCTGAAAGATCTAAGTCGAAACAAGTCCCCAGGAGTAGACGATATTCCGTCAGAACCACTGATAGCCTTGGGAGACCCAGCCGTGATAAAACTCTTCCAGTTGGTGACCAAGAAGAATGTAGATTTGTCATTCCTTAACCTATCTTGCAAGATAAGTTGTAGAATCAGTATCGACTTACGTGTACTTACGTTTCTCCGAAATCCAAACTGATCTTCCCCGAGGTCGGCTTCTACCAGTTTTTCCATTCTTCTGTGAAGAATTCGTGTTAGTATTTTGCAACTGTGACTTATTAAACTGATAGCTCCGTAATTTTCACAGCTGTCAGCAACTGCTTTATTTGGAATTAGAATTATTATATTCTTCTCGAGGTCTCAAGATATTTCGCCTGTCTCATACTTCTTGGTCAGCAACTGGAAGAATTGTATCACGGCTGGCTCTCCCGAGGCTACCAGTAGTTCTGACGGAATGTGTTCCATTCCTGGGGACTTGTTTCGACTTAGACCTTACAGATCTTCGTTAAATTCTTCTCCAAATATCATACGTCCCATTTCATCTTCATATACATCCACTAATCTTTCCATAATATTCCGCTGAAGTTCATCTCTCTTGTATAGGCCATCTATACAGTTTTCCCGGCTTTCTGCTTTCCGTTCTTTGCTTACAAGGAAACCTCGCCATCGCACCCCCCTCAGATTTAGTTATAAGTTGCAATAGTGGATAGGCCTTGAAAAACTGAACACAGATCAGTCGAGAAAACAGGAAGAAGTTGTGTGGAACTATGAAAAAAAAATAAGCAAAATATACAAACTGAGTAGTCCATAAGCAAGATAGGGAACATCAAGGATAATGCGAGCTCTCGAGCGTCGTGGTCCGGTGGTTAGCCTGAGCAGCTATGGAACGAGAGGTCCTTGGATCAAGTCTTCCCTCGAGTGAAAAGTTATTTTTTTTATTTTCAGACAATTATTATCTGTCCGTCCGTCCGTCCGATGCGAGGTAACTGCGCCGTAGTATGGGGACGCTACACCTAAACGAACATCGAAACAGAACATATGTTTTGACAGAGCACAGGGAAAATTGTGCGACTGTGAAACTGTTGCATTCATTTGTTGCAGTTTATAACACAAACTCTTATGTTTTCATCACTTTTTTGGGGGTGATTATCACATCCACAAGAAAACCTAAATCGGCCACGCTAGGAGAATCTTTTTAGCCATTCGCCAAGTGTACAAGTTAGGTGGGTCGACAACATATTCCTGTCATGTGGCGCACATGCTGTCACCAGTGTCGTATAGAATATATCAGACGCGTTTTCCTGTGGAGGAATCGGTTGACCTATGACCTTGCTAACAAACGTTTTCGGTTGCCATTGGAGAGGCACATCCTTTCGTCTACTAATCGCACGGTTTTGCGGTGCGGTCGCAGGAAACAGACACTAAACTTATTACAGTGAACAGAGAAGTCAATGAACGGACGGACAGATCATAACTTTGCGAAAATAAAGAAACGTCCGCAGCTCGTGGTAGCGTTCTCGCTTCCCACGTCCGGGTTCCCGGGTTCGATTCCCGGCGGGGTCAGGGATTTTCTCTTCCTCGTGATGACTGGGTGTTGTGTGATGTCCTTAGGTTAGTTACGTTTAAGTAGTTCTAAGTTCTAGGGGACTGATGACCATAGATGTTAAGTCCCATAGTGCTCAGAGCCATTTTTGAAAATAAAGAAAGAAAACTTTTCACTCAAGGGAACATTTGAATCAAGATCCTGTCATTCGACAGCCGCTCACACTAACTACGGGACCACGGCGCTCCTGGGCTCACATTCTCCTTGATGTTGCCTATCGTGCACATGGACTACTGAGTTTGTATATTTGCTTTTTTTTAATAGTTCCACACAACTTCTTCCTGTTTTCTCGATTGATATGTATTCAGTTTTTCAAGGCCTGTGCACTGTGCCAACTTATAACTAAATCTGAGGGGGGTGCGATGGGGAGGTTCCCTTGTTAGGACTGGTTTTCCATCTGAGCTCTTTATATCGATAGGGCAGTTTTTGTTTTACCCAAAGGCCTCTTTAACTTTCCTGTACGCGGTATCTGTGTTTTCCCCAGTGGAATGTGCTTCTAAATCTTTACATTTTTCCATTTGAAAACTACCGATAGTGTTTTATTGTACACCCTGTACTAGTCGTTACCAGATGTTCCTATGGTAACTGCAGCCCGCCCGGTTAGCCGAGCGCTCTAACGCAGGGCTTTCCGGAGTGCGGACTTGTGACGAGGTCCAGTGAGCCAGCCAGTCTGTGGATGGTTTTTAGGCCGTTTGCCATCTGCCTCGGCAAATGCGGGCTGGTTCCCATTATTCCGCCTCAGCTACACTATGTCGGCGATTGCTGCGCAAACAAGTTCTCCACGTACGCGTACACCACCGTTACTCTACCACGTAAATATAGGGGTTACACTCGTCTGGTGTGAGACGTTCCCTGGGGGGTCCACCGGGGGCTGAACCGCACAATAACCCTGGGTTCTGTGTGGGGCGGCGGAGGGGTGAAGTGGACTGCGGTAGTCGTCGTGGGGTTGTGGAGCACTGCGGCTGCGGCGGGGAAGGTGTCTCTCAGTCGTTTCTAGGTCCCCAGTTAACATACAACATACATACATGGTACCTGCGCCGGGAAGACAGTGCATAAGGCAGTGGCGCAGTGGCACTGCTTGGCCGCAGCCTGCGGGGCACTTGCGTGTGCGTGCTTGCGTGTGCGTGTGTGCGTGTGTGTGCGTGTGGCGTTGACCCGGCGCCAGAGCGCGCCAGACTGCTCGGCGGCCGCGCTATTCTGGGCCAGCCGCGGACTTGCGTAATGGCGGCTGCCCGGCAGACGCAAATACCGGCGCGGAAGAGTACAGCTGCCCTGCCGCGCACATCTGCCCCGCACTCTGGCATTCCCCGTCCTCGATCGTCGATCCGCAGCTCCATCTTCTGGGACACAGCAATCGAACCCCCTCCTACAACTTTTAGAAAGTGGTGTCAGGTCAGACGGAATTGTCGCTTACGCAGGTGACCTATTAGTTGTAGTCGCTGCAAACAACAGAGGCCAGCTAGAAGAGAGATCCAGTGGAATAATACAAACAATTACACAACGGTGTCGCAACAACAAAACTCAGGATAGAAAAAAAAACATCCATGCCCAAGGCAGGACTGGAACCTGCGACCGTAGCGGTCGCGCGGTTCCAGACTGTAGCGCCTTTTTTTTTTTTTTTTTTTTTTAATCTCATTTTGGTCGCTTTTGTTCGTTGCATCTGCTCGGGGCGGACGTCGTAAGACATCCATTTATGTTCGTTGTTGATCGATTGACTCAGTTTTTTTATTACAGAGGGCATGTAACCCTCTGACCGAACACGCTGAGCTACCGTGACGGCGTGCCTAGAACCGCTCGGCCACACAGGCCGGCAATATTTTAGTAATAAGATTCATTTCATAGGAAAGGATAGATCGTTCAGTTTGTGGCTGTACTTTTTCATATGTCAAATATAAATGAGGCGTAGAAAGAAAAAGCCTTTGGCAAGCTTCAGTTCAAATGGTTCAAATGGCTCTAAGCACTATGGGACTTAACTTCTGAGGTCATCAGTCCCCTAGAACTTAGAACTACTTAAACCTAACTAACCAGAATTTCATTTCCTACATTATTTCAATGAACAACTGTTCCAAGAATCTACATGACTAAAACAGGACAACAGTTTGTTACAAGTTCACAGGATATCCAGAAATTCTTAGTGTGCACATAAGCTGTGTGCAAGTGCAATCACACACATCCATGCCCGATGTAGGATCGAACCTGCAACCGTAGCAGTTTTGCCATTCCGGAAAGAAGCGCCTAGAATCGCTCCATCACAGCGGCGGGCTCAAGCTTCAGTCCCAGCTGTTCGTTATTAAAAATACAGTGCTTCACAGGATTACCCTGAAATTGAGAGAGAATTGACGATTTATTTTTTAGTTGTTAAACTTTTTTACTCAAAAATAGCCACTGATGACGCTTTTTGGAAAGACAGAAAGTTCACAAGTAAGACCAATAGAAATCGTTCCTTTTGTTGCAATTTCAGAGTAATCCTGCAACTCAGTGTCTTTTTCATAAGGAACAGGTGGTACTGAAACTTGGCAAAGATTTCCTTTCTGCACCTTAAATCTCCTGAAACAGTGGTTTGTTAAGTGAGAAACTGACGACAAATCACATCAATAGATGTACATCCTCGATATGAAAATAAAAGTGTAACTTCTTCACTTACGTTGTTGCAAAAACCCACACCAAATTCCGTTTCCCCACCTATCAATGGCCCTTAATAATTACATTGTTTGATTACTTAATGAACTGCATGAAGCTACTCATTAAGTTTACAATATATTAAAAATATATACAACCTATCTTTAACAGATTAAAAGATAATTATGGTGGAGAAGTTTTCCACTTCACTGTGAATGGGAATAGGAACAGAAATATAGTACACTGTTTGGTGCGAATTATTTTCGTATTTCTCATATGTAAAATTGGGAGAGAATCCTTTGGTAAGTTTCCATTCCAATTATTCACTATTAAAAATACAATGAGTTACAAGATTCTGCAAAAAAATGCTACAAAATTGGAGATTTATTTTTGTTTGACTTGTTAACCACTTCTCTTGTAAAGAAGATTCATTAATTACGAGAAATGGTTTGCTGTAATGTGAGATAAGAAATTCCGCATTTATTTTCGAAATAGCAAATTCCCTTCTCAATAGCTGTTGAAGACCCTTAAAATTATAGTACTGGATTGAAAAAAGTTAAAATTAATCTGATAACTAAAATAAAAATCTGGATAATATAAACCATCAACAACAACAATATAAGCAACAGCAAAAGAAACAAAATATTCATCTTTTGCTTACATCTGCACTACCAAATGGTGAAAATCTAATTGACGACACATTTGGGGAGAGAAGACTTTTCTCAGGTAGCGTCATGTTTTGAAGGTCAGACAGAGCAGTGCATTTACCACTAAGGCCTATTTAGATTGAAGCAGAGATTTTGTTTGTCTAGAATACTGTTCAAGAAAAAGTTTCATTTTATCTGTTTCAGGATGTTGTCAAAGTTACAAATGCAGCATTTTCTTTCCTAAATTATTTCAATGAAACATGACTAAAACAGGCCAACAGTTTCACGTGATTGATGTGGCAGGTGTGAATTCAGTACAGGAATGACGGCAAAACAAATGAAGTTGTGACAAGAGACCGACATGATGCGCTCGCGTCCCAGATAGCCATGAGAATACCTCGTCCAAGCAGGAAGTGGAAGGCCTTGCGAGGACTGTCGATCACGATGAAACAGGAGAAGAAAAAACGCTTGATTGTAGCTGAAACAAAAAGATATAAACTATCATATTCACCATTAACAGAAAGAGGTTGGAAAATTTGATCAATAGCCTGTTTTGTTGATTTAAAATCTGCAAGAATTCACCGTAGAACGCATCGAAAAAAGCGTACAAGGACAAACCGTGATATCTGTGATGTGTACCTGTGTTTGTCAAAAGATGATAACCGTTTTGTCTGCCGCTGTGGCCGAGCGGTTCTAGGCGTTTCAGTCCGGAACCGCGATGCTGCTACGGTCGCAGGCTCGAATCCTGCCTCGGGCATGGATGAGTGTGATGTCCTTAGGGTAGTTAGGTTTAAGTAGTTCTAAGTCCAGGGGACTGATGACCTCTGATAGTGTTTAGAGTCATTTAAGCCATTTGAACCATTTTGTAATGAATTACTGACTGGTTTTTACACCCTAAAAGTTCCTGTTTTCAAGCATCATCCATGAAATGCAAGTTTGGGTCTGAAAGGGATAGTACCTTACTTAATTTTAGCATTAGGTTACATACTTTACTTACTTGTTCGGGTCCGGAGCAGTCGAGGTTTCGGGTCAGCAATGGGCTAAGTCAAAATCTCCACGCGTGCTTAGCCAGAGGTCGTCTGTGGAACACCGTGCAGGACAATATCGGCATGTTAGATGTGTTACGTTGTCTTCTGGGCGCTCCCACACAATGTAGCGGAATCTGCTCTTAAGTCGAACGCGGGGGTCGTTATGCCTTCGCTCTGGCAAAAGCTGTCCACTTGCGATTTACTTATTAGATTTGCATATCGCTTAGATGAATTCATACAAAATTGACACAGCCTTATCGAGTTTGGGTACGAATGAAGCATGTTGATGTGCAGAATATGATTGTGAGGACGGAATATGTAAGAAATGAAGGTCAGGAGACCATTCCACCTTACACGGTGAGTATTAATTTTTTTTCAGTTAATGTTTTATTTGAAGTTATCTGGTTCCAAGATCAAGTACAAGTGTTTTCCTTATTTATTTATCTATGCGCTCTGCCATTGTAAGGCGTTATTAAGAAAACAAAACATTTCTCAGTAGCCTATGCTTACACAACTGGCAGCCAAGTACAACACTTCCACCAAAATCCTGCGCCACAGTCTTTTAGTAATATGTAAGGGACATAGGAGGCAGCAATGCAATGACTCTTCTAGGAACGAAAGCTCTCAGAATTTAAGTGTAAAGAGTACCGTGATGCAGAACGCCTCTCTTGCGACGTCTGCCACTGGAGTTGACTGAGAATCTCCGGGTCGTTTTCACGCTTGCTAAACGGCCCTTTAGCGAAAGGCGCTGCTCTTCTTCGGATCTCTTTTGTATGAAACAGATCCAGGAATGATGAGCAGTATTCAAATATTGGTAGAACGAGAGTTCTGTAAGCTATCCCCTTTTTGGTTGCACTGCACTTCCGGAGAATGTTTCCAATTAATGTGTCTGGCACCTGCCATACTTGCGATTAGGTTTATGTGGTCGTTCCACTTTAAAAATTCCATATGCTTACTCCCAGATATTCAATTGATGTGACTGCTTCCGTCGATCGTCCCGCGCTCGTTTAATAACACCATAATGAGTTTTCTGCCTATGTGTGTAGAATGTACCACATTTGAGTATGTTGACGATTGGCTGTTAATCCTTGCACAAAGCGACGGTTCTCTGCAGTTGATGCTGCAATTCGCTACAATATTTTAGAGTTGCGACTTTTCCTTACACAGCACCATCATCTAAGAAAAGACTCGTGGAACTTCCGCAGTTAACCGCTAGGTCATTTATATATAAAGTGAGAAGTATTGTTCTGTAATGACCCCTTGGACACGCCCGAAGTTACTTTTACGTATCAAGATTTCTTCCGGTTAAGGATGATGTTCTGTTTGTCGGAACTCTTCAGTTTAGACACGCATATGGCCTGATATTTTGTTCATTAGGCAGCTGTGTGGAACTATACTGAACACCGTCTCGAAGTCAAGGAATTTGGCATCAGCCTGGAGATCCCAGTATCTCCTGATTTCTGTGTTTCGTGGACGAACATAGCGAGCTGGGTTTCGCAAGATCGTTCGTTGTTTGCAGACCTATGTTGATTTCTCTGGAGCGGATTTTCGGTGTTCATAAATGATCATTTTGATGTTCGTGCGACGATTTAAAGGGGAAATCGCAGTGTGATCTTCCTCAGTGAAACATTTTAGAAAAAACGAGATTAGTATTTCAAGCATCTGTGTTTCTTCCTCCGTTTCGATACCAGTATGCTCACAGATTGATTGGGTAGATTGCTTCGGTCCTTTTCCTGACTAAACATAAGATGAGAACGTTGTAGTAATTTCTGTCAGGTCGGCAGCTAGAATTTTACTGTCGCATTCGTTGAACGATTCACGGATGGAACTACTTACGCTAATTTTGGATTTACTGAGTTTTTTTATGTACTTGATTGCGTTTAAATCTGGGTAACGCTCGTTTCACAACAATTCCCGCAAACGTGGCGTCATTTTGACGTCACGCCCAATGCTGATGTCTGCAAGATCGGCTATCGACTTTGTGACTAGGAAGAATTTGAATTTGACTCACAGTAATTTAAGCTGTCCCCTTAGGTTCCTGCCTAACCACACACCCGGAAATCGTTAAATATTTATTTTCTCTTTCGTTCTCAGATCAGACTGAATGCAAGTAACATCAAATACTGCAAAACATACGAGCATTACGTTCATAATACGGTAACAAATTTTAAATTTGTGTTAAGTTCTTATGGGACCAAACTGCTGAGGCCATCGGTCCCTAAGCCTACACACTACTCAATTTAACTTAAACTAACTTACGCTATGGACAACACAGACACCCATGCCCGAGGGAGGACTAGAACCTCCGATGGAGGAAGCCGCACTTACCGTGACAAGGTGCCTTAGACAGCGCGGCTACGTAGCGCGGCATGATGGTAACAGAACGTGTTAACAAAGCTAATATGAAAAAAAATGCGTGTAACGGGATGTGAACCAATAACTTCTGACTGCAGAAACCACCACGTTATTCATTACGCTAGCACTTAATAATGCAGTGTTTAACTCCGGTCTTCGTTATCATATTCTGTCTTGAAGGCTTGCATAGCTGATATGTTATTGTGGTGTCACCGCCAGACACCACACTTGCTAGGTGGTAGCCTTTAAATCGGCCGCGGTCCGGTAGTATACGTCGGACCCGCGTGTCGCCACTATCAGTGATTGCAGACCGAGCGCCGCCACACGGCAGGTCTAGTCTAGAGAGATTCCCTAGCACTCGCCCCAGTTGTACAGCCGACTTTGCTAGCGATGGTTCACTGACTACTTAGGCTCTCATTTGCAGAGACGATAGTTTAGCATGGCCTTCAGCTACGTCATTTCCTGCGGCCTAGCAAGTACTTGGAATGAATTCTGAACATACAATATTGTGAATCACGTACTGTCAAGAGCGACGTTCATCATTAATGGAGTAAACTTAAGTATCATACTAGCTACATCCCCTTTCTGAATTCTAATTCCTTGTCATGTTCCAGACCTCACATCAGTATAGTCCTTCCCTCCTCACGCCAGCCTGCGTGAGCTAAAATGCGTGCATTTCGGGCTCCTCTCGTAACACGGTGTTAGCTCTTCTGCCAACACTACAGTTATTATGCGACATTTAATGATAACAGTGATGTGTTTGAGATAAATTTTCAATGATTCGTTCAATTCTTAATTTGTGACTTACTGACAATAATAACTCAGTCCTAAGAGAGCAATCTTACATGAAGGCATTAACCGTCAATAAATCATTACGTGACATTTTCAAATGGTTCAAATGGCTCTGAGCACGATGGGACTTTACAGCTGAGGACATCAGTACCCTAGAACTTGGAACTACTTAAACCTAACTAACATAAGGACATCACACACATCCATGTCCGAGGCAGGTTTCGAACCTGCTACCGTAGCGGTCGCGCGGTTACAGACTGAAGCGCCTAGAACCGTTCGGCCACAGCGGACGGCCACGTGACATTTTATTATAGCAATAATTATAATAAATAACTCCAAGAATGACTTTTTTTGTACATCTCCGGTAGGCGGGCGTGAAATTTTATGAGAGGCCCGTGTCGAATTTTAAAGAAAGTCGGTAGCCGATCATTGTTGTTGTGGTCTTCAGTCCTGAGACTGGTTTGATGCAGCTCTCCATGCTACTCAATCCTGTGCAAGCTTCTTCATCTCCCAGTACCTACTGCAACCTACATCCTTCTGAATCTGCTTAGTGTATTCATCTCTTGGTCTCCCTCTACGATTTTTACCCTCCACGCTGCCCTCCAATGATAAATTTGTGATCCCTTGATGCCTCAAAACATGTCCTACCAACCGATTCCTTCTTCTAGTCAAGTTGTGCCACAGACTCCTCTTCTCCCCAATTCTATTCAATACCTCCTCATTAGTTACGTAATCTACCCATCTAATCTTCAACATTCTTCTGTAGCACCACATTTCGAAAGCTTCTATTCTCTTCTTGTCCAAACTATTTATCGTCCATGTTTCACTTCCATACATGACTACACTCCATACAAATACTTTCAGAAATGACTTCTTGAAACTTAAATCTATACTCGATGTTAACAAATTTCTCTTCTTCAGAAGCGCTTTCCTTGCCATTGCCAGTCTACATTTTATACCATCTCTACTTCGACCATCATTAGTTAATTTACTTCCTAAATAGCAAAACTCCTTTACTACTTTAAGTGTCTCATTTCCTAATCTAATTCCCTCAGCATCACCCGACTTAATTTGACCACATTCCATTATCCTCGTTTTGCTTTTGTTGATGTTCATCTTATATCCTCCTTTCAAAACACTGTCCATTCCGTTCAACTGCTCTTCCAGGTCCTTTGCTGTCTCTGACAGAATTACAATGTCATCGGCGAACCACAAAGTTTTTACTTCTACTCCATGAATTTTAATACCTACTCCGAATTTTTCTTTTGTTTCCTTTACTGCTTGCTCAATATACAGATTGAATAACATAGGGGAGAGGCTACAACCCTGTCTCACTCCTTTCCCAACCACTGCTTCCCTTTCATGCCCCTCGACTCTTATGACTGCCATCTGGTTTCTGTACAAATTGTAAATAGCCTTTCGCTCCCTGTATTTTACCCTTGCCACCTTCAGAATTTGAAAGAGAGGATTCCAGTCAACATTGTCAAAAGCTTTCTCTAAATCTACAAATGTTAGAAACGTAGGTTTGTCTTTTCTTAATCTGTCTGAAGGTATTTCGCCCGTCTCATACTTCTTGCTCACCAGATGGTAGAGTTTTGTCAGGACTGGCTCTCCCAAGGACGTCAGTAGTTCTAATGGAATGTGTCTACTCCCGGGGCCTTGTTTCGACTCAGGTCTGTCAAACTCTTCACGCAGTATCTTATCTCCCATTTCGTCTTCATCTACATCCTCTTCCATTTCCATAATATTGTCCTCAAGTACATCGCAATTGTATAAACCCTCTATATACTCCTTCCACCTTTCTGCCTCCCCTTCTTTGCTTGGAACTGAGTTGCCATCTGAGCTCTTGATATTCATACATGTGGTTCTCTTCTCTCCAAAGGTCTCTTTAATTTTCCTGTAGGCAGTATCTATCTTACCCCTAGGCAGATAAGCTTCTACATCCTTACATTTGTCCTCTAGCCATCCCTGCTTAGCCATTTTGCACTTCCCGTCGATCTCATTTTTGAGACGTATGTATTCCTTTTTGCCTGCTTTATTTACTGCATTTTTATATTTTCTCCTTTCATCAATTAAATTCAATATGTCTTCTGTTACCAAAGGATTTCTACTAGCCCTCGTCTTTTTACCTACTTGATCCTCTGCTGCCTTCACTACTTCATCCCTCAGAGCTACCCATTCTTCTTCTACTGTGGTGCTTTCCCCCATTCCTGTCAATTGTTCCCTTATGCTCTCTTTGAAACTCTGTACAACCTCTGGTTCTTTCAGCTTATCCAGATCCCATGTCCTTAAATTCCCACCTTTTTGCAGTTTCTTCAGTTTTAACCTACAGGTCATAACCAATAGATTGTCGTCCACATCTGCCCCTGGAAATGTCCTACAATTTAAAAACCTTATTCCAAAATCTCTGTCTTACCATTATATAATCTATCTGATATCTTTTAGTATCTCCAGGATTCCTCCACGTATACAACCTTCTTTTATGATTCTTGAAGCAAGTGTTAGCTATGATTAAGTTATGCTCTGTCCAAAATTCTACCAGACGGCTTCCTCTTTCATTTCTTACCCCAGTCCATATGTTTCCTTCTCTCCCTTTTCCTACTGACGAATTCCAGTCATTAAATTTTCGTCTCCCTTCACTACCTGAATAATCTCATCATACATTTCATCAATGTCTTCATCATCTGCAGAGCTAGTTGGCATATAAACTTGTACTACTGTAGTAGGCATGGGCTTTGTGTCTATCTTGGCCGCAATAATGCGTTCACTATGCTGTTTGTAGTAGCTTACCCGCACTCCTATTTTGTTATTCATTATTAAACCTACTCCTGCTTTACCCCTATTAGATTTTGTGTTTATAACCCTGTATTCACCTGACCAAAAGTCAGAAAGAAAACTGACGTTCTACCCATCGGAGTGTGGAATGTCAGTTCCCTTAATCGGGCAGGTAGGTAAGCCGATCATACGGTTGTTGATATTGTGTGTGACGTCAAAATGACGAGTTTAAAAGGGCATATACATGTCAGTGCGACCCGTCCAGGTAGCCGGAAGCGTTAACGTAACTGCTTCTGCTACGTGAAGGTGTGCTGGCTCGGATGAAATCTCCTCGGTGTGCCGGCAAGTTTGGATGTGGTTTTTAGGCGGTTCCTCACAGCCCACTAGGTGTATAGGAGGCTAGTTGCCATGTTCTGCCTCAGATACACGCTACGCGAACATTTAGAACACAGAATTTACTCTATACACTGACAGAATGTGTGCATTGCTTCTCCGTGGGGAGAGAGGTTGGCGTGAATAGGAGACTGATGACCT
This sequence comes from Schistocerca gregaria, assembly GCF_023897955.1. Lineage (NCBI taxonomy): Eukaryota > Metazoa > Arthropoda > Insecta > Orthoptera > Acrididae > Schistocerca > Schistocerca gregaria. The sequence continues at coordinate 763,103,269 of NC_064923.1, forward strand.
TCTACATCTACATCTACATCTACATCCGTACTCCGCAAGCCACCTGACGGTGTGTGGCGGAGGGTACCCTGAGTACCTCTATCGGTTCTCCCTTCTATTCCAGTCTCGTATTGTACGTGGAAAGAAGGATTGTCGGTATGCTTCTGTGTGGGCTCTAATCTCTCTGATTTTATCCTCATGGTCTCTTCGCGAGATATACGTAGGAGGGAGCAATATACTGCTTGACTCTTCGGTGAAGGTATGTTCTCGAAACTTCAACAAAAGCCGGTACCGAGCTACTGAGCGTCTCTCCTGCAGAGTCTTCCACTGGAGTTTATCTATCATCTCCGTAACGCTTTCGCAATTACTAAATGATCCTGTAACGAAGCGCGCTGCTCTCCGTTGGATCTTCTCTATCTCTTCTATCAACCCTACCTGGTGCGGATCCCACACTGCTGAGCAGTATTCAAGCATTGGGCGAACAAGCGTACTGTAACCTACTTCCTTTGTTGTCGGATTGCATTTCCTTAGGATTCTTCCAATGAATCTCAGTCTGGCATCTGCTTTACCGACGATCAACTTTATATGATCATTCCATTTTAAATCACTCCTAATGCGTACTCCCAGATAATTTATGGAATTAACTGCTTCCAGTTGCTGACCTGCTATTTTGTAGCTAAATGATAAGGGACCTATCTTTCTATGTATTCGCATCACATTACACTTCGCTACACTTCGCTGTTTGGTCTCCTTAAACGCTCAGTCAGAATCAGTTACTGCGCTACTCAGTTATTATTGTATTCTGTGTACATTCCTGAACCGAGATTTTCGACAGTTGAGTCTAAGAATTCAAACAGAAATTGCAGTTTTACCAACAGTTCTGTCTTGGGTCTCTTATTGTTCTTAATATGTACATTAATGACTTGCCACTCTATATTCATGAAGAAGCAAAGCTAGTTCCTTTTTGCTGATGATACCAATATAGTAATCACACAAAAAAACGAGAATCAGCTGAGGAAATTGTAAATAATGCCTTTCAGAAAATTATTAAGTGGTTCTCTGCAAATGGACTCTCACTAATTTTTGAGAAAACACAGTATGTACAATTCCGTACAGTAAAAGGCCTAACACGGTTGATAAATAGAGATTATGAACAGAAGTCTGTTGCTACGGCAGAATATTCAGAATTTTTGGGTGTGTGCATTGATGAGAAATTGCACTGGAAGAAACACATCGATGATTTGCTGAAACGGTTAGGTTCAGCTACTTACGCTATTAGGGTTATTGCAAATTTTGGTGATAAACAAATCAGTAAATTAGCCTACTGTGCCTATTTTCATTCAGTGCTTTCTTATAGCTTCATATTTTGGGGTAATTCATCATTAAGAGAAAAAGTATTCATTGCACAAAAGCGTGTAACCTACATCTACATGGATATTCTGCAAATCACATTTAAGTGCCTGGCAGAGGGTTCATCGAACCACCTTCACAATTCTCTATTATTCCAGTCTCGTATAGTGCGCGGAAAGTATGTACACCTATATCTTCCTGTACGAGCTCTGATTTCCCTTATTTTATCGTGGTGATCGTTCCGCCCTATGTCGGTCGGTGTCAACAAAATATTTTTGCATTCGGAGAAGAAAGTTGGTGATTGGAATTTCCTGAGAAGATTCCGTCGCAACGAAAAACGCCTTTCTTTTAATGATTTCCATCCCAAATCCTGTATCATTTCTGTGACACTCTCTCCCACATTTGGAGATAATACAAAACGTGCTGCCTTTCTTTGAACATTTTCGATGTGCTCCGTCAGTCCTACCTGGTAAGGATCCCACACCGTGCAGCAGTATTCTAAAAGAGGACGGACAAGCGTAGTGTAGGCAGTCTCCTTAGTAGATCTGTCACATTTTCTCAGAAGTATAGGGGGGAGCCCACACAAGATCACCTAACAGATATTGATTGAAGGAAATCGTGCGAGCTAACATCCCAAATGATGTTCGAGCTCACTTGCGGTTCCTCTCCGTCCAAATATCTTGGCTCAAAACTCGTCTAGGGGTTGAACCGCACGTGTCGCATTACACGCCCTAAATTAGATACTTGTGACCTTTGGTTAAATTCTCTGTCTGATGGCAACTTTGCTAAATAGTATGAAACAAAGTTAATGTAACCTATAATAACAGTAATAATAATATAGGGAACTAAATTACCGACCCGTAAATGATGTAGGCCACACAGTTGCGATTTGGTTAGAATAATGTTTATTCAGAAAACTAACAACGAAAGTGGTGGTATTTAGAGTTACTGTTACACTCGAGCTCATATAGATTTGACACAGTTCGATCATTCAGAATCTCATCACGAAATACAAGTCCAATACTCCACCTCGTTATCTACGCGTAAAGTTAGAGTTCACACCAGGCGCGCGGCTGCTCACCGCTCAGAGACTAAGTGCCGGGGTACCACACAACGCGAAGTTTTCTGTCGTTTCACTTCCTAGCTGCCTGAAGACCGACTGTCCGGTTTCGTGTCTGAATCCGAACTGTTCACTTTGGTGTCCCCAGCCTAACTGTACCTCTGCCAGTCCCCGGCCGCGTTTCCCGTGCGCCGAATATCGCTCAACTGACTAGGGCAGTTCCCTTACCTGAAGTCTTCCATCTGATTGGCTACAGCTTATTCTACATTATTTTACGTTTTAACTTATTTAAATAAACAAAGTTTGACCAATTTCACGTTCTAAATAAAGTGACAATAATATCTATTACATAATAAACGTTACATTCTTTTACATAAAACCAATACAATTTTCTTCTTAGCTTTGAATGCCATGCCCAGTATCTTGCAACAATGTGCTTTCGGATAAATAAATAAAGAACAAAAGAAAACATTATGCACTAACTTTACAACAAATATTCTATTTCCTAATGATTCAATAAGGTGTCATACTGTCAACGTTCTATGTGTTTTGTGTGGAGGAAAAGATGATCTGATGCTTAACTGAAAATACTGATAATTTAAATTTACTATACCTTTTAAACAAAGAAAGTTAAAGAGTTGATATTCACAATGTTTGTCATTTTAATGATACGCTTCTATATGAAATGTCGGTCGTTAAGATCGACCAAAGCATTCAGATTTTAGATTTCAGATCTGTGTTACAAATCTTGTTAATTTCACTTCAACAGTAAATCCTAAGCTATTACAGATATGATCAATATTCAACTTTCATTGGGATCACCATGAACATTTATGGAGAATGTCAGATTTAAATTACTGTGGCTTCATTCTGTGAATTAAATAGTTTCCATAAATGTTCCCCTTTGTGGCCGATCTTAGGTCCGCCATATTTAACACTGCTACGTCTCCTTGGCCACAAACGCTTTCTACTGGGTTTCCCTATGACATAGGTTCTCGTCTGTCTCAATCTCACACTACAGCACTTACGCCTCAATAGGCAATAAGTGACTGCGAGTTTCCCCATCTGGTGGTGAATCTGCGCCCTTTGTCGCACGCGGTCCTGGACGACAGCGTTCGTTTCACAATTCCTGTAGGCTGGCTCTTTCCGCCATATATTTAAATGAGGGCGCAGTGCTCGCTAGCTCACTCTCGGGATATTCACAGTACCTTCGGAATACATATATTCACTTATGAAACTTATTATTAATTGTAAGATGGCAAGAACTATGCCCCTTACATGAAGTCATTAAAGATCACCTAACTCACGTTGAGCGAACAGTAGGGCTGAACAAAAATGACTGACAAGGCACAATGCATCTTGTAGAGGGTATAGTATGGACTTATTGGAATAATTAATGTCGGATGATGGTTTTAAAGTAATTTACACGACATGAAAACTTTGTGGAAACGCGTCGATTTACTGGAGGCTAGTTTATCCCAGGGAAGTATTCAGATTGACCGTGGCCAGCTGGGGCGCAGATAAGGGAAGCGACAATAGGCAGCTTAAGGCGGCTCAAGCTCTGAGAAAGCGGTAACGGGATGCGGCCTCCAGCTGCCTTAAGATGAGTGACAGTGAGCGGGTAGTTGACCCCATGCTGGTGTACCGGGAAGCAGACGGAGAACTTGTACGCCTGTTGATTAATGTCCGTCGTCCCGTTTTCAGTGAAACATGCGAGGAAGCCGCGCAAAGCTACGGTGGGGTGGTCAACAGAGGCCAGAATATGCATGTTCGTGACTATAGCAACTTCACACTGATTTCACGGTCCGCAGAGTCTGAAGTAAATCAGGTGAAGAGCGACAGCATGAAATACACTGGCCTCCGATGGGAATGTAGGACCGAGGAATTTGAACTACTCTCCTGGGAGTCAGAATTCCGGAAAAATTGCTATTTGTACAGACGCTAACCTTGATGGGTGGCCTGGGAGGAGCTAAATAGCAGAAGTTAAGAGGAAGGGAAATTTTGTGGGAATTTGTTCACTTCCCATAGCAGGCATTGGTCGGCACTGGGAAGCAACATGTAATTAACGCGACTTGCACTGCAATTGGCGTAAGTGATTTTGACGGAGGGGAAACCAAGGCAAAGAGCGGACTGGGAGAAGTCTCCGTGGTGGTCTTCCGTTCCCAGCTTGCCTAGAGTGTGGACGTGGCGTTCTTTAGTCAGCTTGCCTGAGAGAGTGAGCATCTGTGCAGTTTAGGAGATTGAGCTTGGAGATAGGAAGTTTTGGTTCAGCTATGTACTAAGCAAGATAGCTAGGAGTGAATAGACGAGCGCAGCCTTGCAGCACCACGAGGTCGGCCGACATCCACAAATTGACGTATCTCCGCCACACTGTATTCGGTGATATTGTGCCCGCTCCGGCCACTGATTAATTTGTTGGATCACGTCGGCAAAGTTTCCACTAGGGTTTCATGGGCCGTGTATTGTAAAATTCTTCTCGCGCTTCGCATTACGCCTGGGTCAGTCGATAGGAATTACTTTTGATTTATCGCGCTTTACTCCACGCAAACGCAATTTATTACCACTGCCTGTTAGGAGAGTCAGGTAATGTAATGATTGAAGATCGTGAGTTAAAATAAATCTGTGATAATCGACTGCATGTGTTTTCAATCAAGTAGTTGAAATCCCAAGTCACTTTCTTAATTAATTTTGTGTTCAACATTTGCATCTGGTGTTCAATAGCTGAATATAACATCAATGTGCACCCCTTTTAATTAAAAGGGATCAATTCTGAATCAATTAATGTCAACACTGCCATCGCAGTTCAATCAGGAGTCACAGGGCCATATTACTGCGTATTCCGACATTGCGGCAGTTTTGCACTCTCTGTTGATTTGTTAGTCAATTACCTGGGGTGAACACACACCAAAACCAGATAAGTGACGGGTGGGGTGTTACATAATAACCCATCCCAGTCCACAAAAAAAAAGAAACAGTGAAGTGCATAGCTACAACACTAAAAGAATTCTCAGTTAAATGTGACTTTGGCACAGAAGAGGGTGAATTATGCTGGCACAGAAATCTTTGGTCATATGTCAAATACCATTAAGAGTCTGACAGATAGCCAACCAACATTTAAAAACAAATTAAAAGAATTTATGGATGGAAACTCCTTCTACTTAATAAATGAATTTTTAACTACAAAGTACCAACTGTAAAAAAAGTAAATTATTTCTTGTAAAGAAATCTTATATTTAGGTGTCACAGTCACATTCATGAACTATGGAACAAGTATTAATGCATGCATGTATGTATGTATGAAACGCCCGAAAACAATATTACTTTACAGGTAAGCAGTGTGTAGAGGAACCACGTTAACGTTACACACGGTCTTACATAGGTTTAGAAAACATCGTTCCTGTGAAACACAACTAGCTGTCTATTCACATGAAGTGTTGAGTGCTATTGACAAGGGATTTCAGATGGAATCCGTATTTCTGGATTTCCGGAAGGCTTTTGACTCTGTACCACACAAGCGGCTCGTTGTGAAATTGCGTGCTTATGGAATATCGTCTCAGTTATGTGACTGGATTTGTGATTTACTGTCAGAAAGGCCACAGTTCGTAGTAATTGACGGAAAGTTATCGAGTGAAACAGAAGTGATTTCTGGCGTTCCCCAAGGTAGTGTTATAGGCCATGTGCTGTTCCTTATCTATATAAACGATTTGGGAGACAATCTGAGCAGCCGTCTTCGGTTGTTTGAAGATGACGTTGTCGTTTATGGAGTAATAAAGTCATCAGAAGATCAAAAGAAACTGCAAAACGATTTAAAAAAATTCTGAATGGTGCGAAAAGTGGCAGTTGACCCTAAATAACGAAAAGTATGAGATAAGCCACATGAATGCTAGAAGGAATTCGTTAAACTTCGGTTACACGATAAATGAGTCTAATCTAAAAGCCGTAAATTCAACTAAATACCTAAGTATTACATTTATGAACAACTTAAATTGGAAGGCTAACCAAAGACTGCGTTTTACTGGCAGGAGACTTAGAGAATGTAACAAATCTACTAAGGAGACTGCCTACACTACGCTTGTTCGTCCTCTTTTAGATTACTGCTGCTCGGTGTGGGATCCTTACCAGATAGAACTGAAGCAGTACATCGAAAAAGTTCAAAGAAAGAAAAATCAAAATGGCTCTGAGGACTATGGGACTTAACATCTGTGGTCATCAGTCCCCTAGAACTTAGAACTATTTAAACCTAACTAACCTAAGAACATCACACACATCCATGCCCGAGGCAGGATTCGAACCTGCGACCGTAGCAGTCGCGCGGCTCAATGAAATGCCGTGTGGCAAGGCATCCCGTCGGGTAGACCGTTCGCCTGGTGCAAGTCTTTCGATTTGACGCCACTTCGGCGACTTGCGTGTGGCTGGGGATGAAATGATGATGATGATGATGACAACAGAACACCCAGTCCCTGAGCGGAGAAAATCTCCGACCCAGTCGGGAATCGAATCCAGGCCCTTAGGATTGACAGTCTGTCACGCTGACCATTCAAAGAAAGGCAGCACGTTTTGTATTATCGCTAAATATGGGAGAGAGTGTCACAGGATTTGGGCTGGCCATCATTAAAAGAAAGGCGTTTTTCGTTGCGACGGAATCTTCTCACAAAATTTCAATCACCAACTTTCTCCTCCGAATGCGAAAATATTTTGTTGACACTACCTACATAGGGAGGAACGATCATCAAGATAAAATAAGGGAGCCCGCATCTCGTGGTCGTGCGGTAGCGTTCTCGCTTCCCACGCCCGGGTTCCCGGGTTCTATTCCCGGCGGGGTCAGGGATTTTCTCTGCCTCGTGATGGCTGGGTGTTGTGTCATGTCCTTAGGTTAGTTAGGTTTAAGTAGTTTTAAGTCCTAGGGGACTGATGACCATAGATGTTAAGTCCGATAGTGCTCAGAGCCATTTGAACCATAAAATAAGGGAAACCGGAGCTCGTGCGGAAAGATACAAGTGTTCATTCTTTCCGCGCACTGTACGAGACTGGAATAATAGAGAATTGTGCAGGTGGTTCGATGAACCCTCTACCAGGAACTTAAATGTGATTTGCAGAGTATCCATGTAGATGTACGCCGTGAATAGATTTTCAAACTCTCTGCACTGTGCAGCGATCCGCATGTTGAATAACTCTCGTATGGATTTAGAAACTTACTTCAATCGTTGTAGTAGAAAACCCACGATCAGAGTTGTAGATGTTGTGGTGCGTGCCCCCGGACTCCAACCTCGTGCTGATGTAGTCGACGCCGTAGAGCTGCTACTGCCGCAGACTCGCGGCAGAGGAGAGACACGATGCGATATGACGTCAGTCCCCGTAGGTTAACGGGAGGAAAAACCTGAAAAACTTCCGAAAAGGCGCTCCTCGCGTAGTCGTTGTATCTCGATTACAAGTCCGCAGCGTTTCCACTTATGCGAACTCGTATAATCGATGCTTTTTATTATTAATATTGTATTGTTAATTTGCCGGATTTGAAGTAGTTATTAATTCTTCTCTCGTTCGCATAGCACACACCACTGATTGCGAGGAAACATTTTAGTTAACAATGTTTTCTTACGCTCTTGTCTCGTTGCTATGGAATTGTTGTGCTGGTATGCAGCGAGATCCAGAGATACTCTTTGATTCAGTCTTTGTAAGATTGCGTCGTAATACGAGCTTAGGTTAGTGTTGTTTAACGTCCCGTCGACAACGAGGTCATTAGAGACGGAGCACAAGCTCGGGTTAGGGAAGGATGGTTAAGGAAATCGGCCGTGCCCTTTCAAAGGAACCATCCCGGCATTTGCCTGGAGCGATTTAGGGAAATCACGAAAAACCTAAATCAGGATGGCCGGAGACGGGATTGAACCGTCGTCCTCGTAATACAAAAATATTTTAAAGTTAACTTCGTAACTAATGACGTGAATATTTGCACTTCAATGAAATAGTCTTTCATGAGTAGTCGTTGATTTAGTCATTTGTCAAACTATTTAATGATGTAGTCCACACCGGGTATTTAACTGGTAACGAACAGTTTATTGTTATTTTGTCACTAAATACTTATAACTCCCGCACCACACGCAAACGGAATAGTTAAGTCAATCCGATTGAGTTATAGTTTCTTGGCAATCACCACAACTCAACACTTTAGTGTAATTGTTTTATCATCTTGATGTCGTGTACTTGGGTCCTACTCAAGACTAATTGCGTGTATTCTTTCATAGAATGTTCACTTCTCCTTAAGGTCCAACTGATTTAAAGTCAAGTCCAATGTTCACTAATTCCGTTACTAGATTTCAATTAACCAGTAGTGCACGGTTAAATGAGTCTATCTGTTCCTGTCTCAGTTCAATAAATCAGTTTCTTAAGCTGTGAATCCCATCACGCAACAAACACTTCTAAACTCGAAAACAACCTCGTCATGTTTCGCAATCTCAATAATTCAATCAGAACTGCTCTCGTACGTCTGCACTGGATGAGTTCTAGCAAGCGACTTCTTCTGTGGAAGAGCATTGTAAGCGCATTAAATTTCTTCGTTGCGCTTACAACTCTCTTCCACATAAAAGTTATCTCTGATGACATTACTTTGGGCTTAACTTTTGAGATATTAATTTCACATTGGTCACATGGATATTTGTCCATTGCTGATATACGATGTTTCTTCTTTCTCTTTCGGTAACAAATATGCTTAGTGGTGTACAATGTAGTTGTCGACAAAACTCTTTCGTGTTAGCTCATCGACAAAGATGTCCTAACTGCCAAGATAACTTTCCCTACTTCATGTTCTTTCTTAATTGACTTTAAGGTGGTCGTTGGGGCATTACAATGTGCATGGCGAGTACGAATTTCATTAAGGGATGCCGAACCTACTCTGATGCGTGTCGATGAGAACTTGTTGGATTGTACCAGTCCACAACAGGAATAGTGTCGTAGAAAGTGATGCAGTCTCCGTTGGCAGAGCTTGGTGCTGAGTGGAGAACGTGTGGGCAGATTATGCGTGAGGGATTTCTGATCCAATTGGCTGGTGTTTATAGACGCCTTCTGCTGCTGTCACGACGATCGCCCGACGGCTTAAAAATACAGCTCTCCGTCGGTCACTTGTCGCTGGTCGGAAATAAACCGGCCGCAATAAACAGAAAGGCGGGCGCGTGGAGGCTGTTCTGCGTGCTTGTGACTAAATGCGGCCGGATGCCTGCCGGACTGCTTAACAAACGCTGCAACACCGCCAAACAGAAGAATATCTTTGTTCCTATCCGACGGATACTCTCTTGGCGAATTAGTTAATGTGTATTTAGGAGTGAGACTGATAATTCTGTTACCGTCATGTCATAATGTACCATTTAAAATTTGCTTGAGAATGCCACTGAAGACTCAAACGTAATGGATTAGTTGGGGAAACTTGCAAAATGATAAGGTCTCACAAAATTAAACAACTATTGGACTTTTTTGTCTACGCTGGTTTGAGAAACACACGACTGCATAGAATTGACAGTAATAAAATGAAATATTTGTTTACTCAATACTAGTATCAGGCTTAAACCTATCTTCAGAAAGAGCAATTCGGGGACGGCTATTGCATCTTTCAACACGATAATGCACGACCTGTGGCGGAGTGGTTAGACGACAATAACATCCCCGTAATGGGCTGGGCTGCACGGAGTCCTCACCTGAATCCTATAGAACACCTTCGGGATGTTTTGGAACTCCGACTTCGTGCCAGGCCTCACCGATTGACATCGATACCTCTCCTCAGCGCAGCACTTCGTGAAGAATGGGCTACCATTCCCCAAGACCCCTTCCAGCACCTGATTGAACGTATGCCTGCGAGAGTGGAAGCTGTCATCAAGGCTAAGGGTTGGCCAACACCATATTGAGTTCCACCATTACCGATGGAGAGCGCCACGAACTTGTAACTCATTTTTAGCCAGGTGTCCGGATACTTTTGATCAAATAGTGTACGTAGTCTTCAAAGTGGCTGAGCCGTGGTAAAAATTGCTGTTTTGAAGAGCGCGCCGCAGCGCGTAGTGTGAAGCAGTCGCTCTCCGTTTCTGGGGGTGGCGCTGTGGCAATCGCAGATTTCGTGTCAGCCTCTGGTGGGAAAGCGGAAAGCTTGCCTGTTCACGTGAATTCAAGGGGCGCTATGAGCTCGCCTGTGGGTCAGTCTGGGCCAGTCTTTCGTCCCCTGCTTGCTAGTCTGTTTCTCTTCCGCAGTTGTGAGGCAGCTAGTGTCTGTCTGTCGTCCGGAGTACTAGTATGTCTTTCGTTCGGATCAACCTTTAATGCCGGCAAAATGAGAGTCTTTCCACTCCGCCAGTAAGAGAACTCGGTGAATGGTCGCTTGCTCGGGGCTTAGTTCCTGCATCTGATTCAGCGCGTTAGGCTGCTAATCTGCTCGAGTTTGCTCAGGCAGTGGTCAAGGCGGTTGGATCGATCAGTCAGTCGGTCGCTCACAGAGACACAAGATGACTTGTCCGGCTTGAGCATCGGCGTATGTGAGGTCGCCACGTGAGTCCAGTGGGCCGCGCCGTATAGCGAGGGGTAGTGGCTTCGCGGTCGACGCGAGAGCAACAGGAGTCAACCCACGACATCGGTCCTGCCGGTGCGAGCTGCGACGCCGTGAGACGGGAGATCGGCGCGCCTTCCTGCGTCCGTTGAAGCGGCTGGCAGCGGACGGTTCGGGAGAGCGATCTGGGGGTGCTGCGCCAAGTCTTCTCCAGAAATCGCAGTTTGTTAGAAGTTAAGTGATTGATGGTATGTTGTTTCATTTACTTGTTAAATTCTACTTGTTTCCTTGATGAGGTTACCAGCCGTTTTGGTTTGGGACCGTCCCACCATTCTTCTCCGTTTGCCCACCCGCGGGAAGGTGGTTGTTGATGAATTGGGTGGTCCGTTTTTCCTTTGTGGAGTAGGGGCGGGTTAGAGCAACCGGCAGTTCGGGTTATTCGGTAATCTCCCTATCAATATACCGTACTTTAGTAGCTGCCTCTCTCATGTTTGTCGGATTTGGTGTCAACGAATTTATTGCATGGAGTCTAACGGCCTAATTCCCGAAATATGTTTTGATCTTGCCTATCATCTTGCGAGGCGGTATCTATGTACTGTAGAGCATGCTAACTTGTTTGGCCAACCTCGTATAATTGCATTCCATGGGCTTTTATTTAAATGGTCATCTTAGTATATAAAGTTACCACCCTTTCACCGTAAGACTTTTCTTAGAAGTTAATTTTAGTGTTTTGTACCATTTCCATCCCTCCTACGGGGTCCATAGTTTGTGTCCTTGTGTGAATTGTCGAAACTTTTAGTTTAAAGTAATCTGGTGTGTTGCAGATTTGCACCAGTGTAGTCTTCCAGAGATTGTTGTGAGCGGTAGTGACTACGGCCGTGTCAAAAGGAAGCGGCAAGGTTCTCAGCCCGAAAGCTCAGACAGTCAAAAATTTGTTTCTTTCTGCCTCTGAATAAATTGTAACTTGATATTTAGAGGGTGCTTTCTGATTACAATTTTAAATCTGTTTCTTTTCAAAAAAAGCTTTAGGCAGTATTAAAGTGACTAAATTCCCATTTGTTGAAGGCAATTTGACTATGATTTCATCAGTTACTGGCTCTGAGCACTATGGGACTTAACAGCTATGGTCATCAGTCTCCTAGAACTTAGAACTACTTAAACCTAACTAACCTAAGGACATCACACAACACCCAGTCATCACGAGGCAGAGAAAATCCCTGACCCCGCCGGGAATCGAACCCGGGAACCCGGGCGTGGGAAGCGAGAACTCATCAGTTACTCCCTGGCAACTACTTCCACGCTCACATAGTGAGATTAAATTTGTTAATGTTCGTGATGAACCGCTAATAAATAAAATAAATTCTTACGAATATTTTTTTGAAAATAAGTCACGGTTCAATGGCGTCTATATCGGAGGTGCGTTCCATGCAGAGAGCTGTCTCTGAGTTAGTTTTTTCGGAAAACTAGAGCATCGCAGGTATTCTTAGGAGCTTGCATAATTCCTAGAGGGGCCTGGCAGTGAACAAAAGCGCGATGAGTCGTTGGGCGAAGCGTCTGTCCTCACCTCATCGATGTCGCGCGAACCTATTCCATCTCCCTCGTGCCGGCCGGCCGCACACCCTGTGACTCCAGCAACATTGAATCGTGCTGACATACTCATTCGAAACGATCGACGGATCACAAATCAAACAATCACTGCATATCTGGACATCTCTATCGGTAGTGTTGGCACATTCGTCCACCACTTGAGGCACTCAAAGGTATGTGCCCACTGGGTTCGTCGCAGCCTAACACAACACAATAAAAAGCAATGAAAGACCGTCTGTGCGGAATTGCTTACATGTTACGAGCATGATCGTGACAATTTTTTCTCGAAAATCGTCGCTGGCGACGAAATATGTACCGGGTGATCAAAAAGTCAGTATAAATTTGAAAACTGAATAAATCATGGAATAATGTAGATAGAGAGGTAAAAATTGACACACATGCTTGGAATGACATGGGGTTTTATTAGAACCAAAAAAATACTAACGTTAAAAAAATGTCCGACAGATGGCGCTCTACCTGATCAGAATATCTGTAATTTGCATAGCAAAATAAGACAAAGCAAAGATGATGTTCTTTACAGGAAATGCTCAGTATGTCCACCATCATTCCTCAACAATAGCTGTAGTCGAGCAATAATGTAGTGAACAACACTGTAAAGCATGTCCGGAGTTATGGTGAGGCATTGGCGTCCGATGTTGTCTTTCAGTATCCCTAGAGATGTCGGTCGATCACGCTACACTCGCGACTTCAGGTAACTCCGAAGCCAATAATCGCACGAACTGAGGTCTGGGGACCTGGGAGGCCAAGCATGACGAAATTGGCGGCTGAGCACACGATCATCCCCAATCAACGCGCGCAAGAGATCTTTCACGCGTCTAGCAATATGGGGTGTTTTTTTTTCGTTCTAATAAAACTCCATGTCATTCCAAGCATGAGTGTCAATTTTTACCTCTCTATCTACATTATTCCGTAGTTTATTAAGTTTTCAAATTTATACTGACTTATTGATTACCCGGTACGTCACTTCGAACTGGACGCGGAGCGGCAATCCATGGAGTGGCGCCAGGGCACCTCTCCTCCGAAGAAAAAGTTCAGACCCGCCCCCTCAGCGGGTAAGGTCGTGGTGATGATCTTCTGGGATTCTGAAAGGATTATTCTGATGTCATCACTCATGGCGCAGCGGTCAACTCGGAAGTGTTTTGTTCTACCCTACTTCAGCGTGTTCCTGGCCACAAAGATGCAAATCAACTTCTGCTTCTCCATCCCAAAACAAGGCCACACGAAAGTCTGCGTTCCAGAGAGAAGGTCACAAAACTTCATTGTAAATTGTTCCTCGTCCACCCTACAGCCCGGATATCACATGTTCTAACGTCCCTCTGTCTGACCCAATGGAGCATAAACTGAGCGGGGAGCAGTACGTGCATGGTGGGGAGGTTATTGATGCAGCAAGACGTTGCCCTCGACGTCGACCCGTGGAGCGGTAGCACGCTGGCATATAGGTCCTCCCAGCAAGGTGAGGCAAGGCCGTCTCTCTGAACGGAGATTATGTTGAAATGTAGGTTCAAATGGTTCAAATGGCTCTGAGCACTATGGGACTTAACTTCAGTGGTCATCAGTACCCTAGAACTTAGAACTACATAACCTAACTAACCTAAGGACATCACACACATCCATGCCCGAGGCAGGATTCGAACCTGCGACCGTAGCAGCCGTGCGTGGTTCCGAACTGAAGCGCCTAGAACCGCTCGTCCACAGCGGCCGGCTCTCGACATGTTATTCGTACTCAGTTGAGTCACGAGAAAAGGTTTCCGTCGTATTTATGCAACAGGCTTTGACAGCGGAATGGTCGTTGGAGCTAGACGCATGCGACATTCCATATCGGAAACAGATAGGGAACTCAATATTTCGCGACCTACGGTGGTAAAAGCCTGCTGAGGATACCACGTTCCAGGCATTATCTCTCACCACGGACAAAGCACTGCCCAACGACTTTCACTGTAAGGCAGAGAGCAGCGGCGTTTGCTTAGAGTTGTTAGTGCTTACAGACAAGCAACGTTGCACGAAATAACCGTAGAAATCAATGTGGAACGTACGACGAATGCATCCGTTTGGACAGTGCGGCGATATTTGGCGTTAGTGGGCTGTGGTAGCAGACGACCGACGCGAGGGCGTTTGCTAACAGGACGACATCGCCTGCAGCGCCTCTCCTGGGCTCGTGGCCGTATCGGTTGGACCCTGAAGACCCCACGAAACCATGGAACGAAGTTCTCAACAAGGCACTGTGCAAGCTGGTGGTGGCTCCATAATGGCGTGGGATGTGTTTACACGGAACAGATTGGGTTCTCTGGTCCAGCTGAACCGATCACTTACCGTAAATGGTTATGTTTGGCTGCTTGGAGACGATTTGCAGCCCTTCATACAGTTCATGTTCTGAAACAATAATGGAATTTTTATGGATGACTGTACGCCATATCTCTGAGTCACAGCTATGTGCGAATGGTTTCAAGAACATTGTGGACAGTTTGAGCGAGTGATTTGGTCACCCAGACCGCCCAACGTGAATCCCATCGAGCGTTTGTGGAACGTAATCGAGAGATCAGTTCGTGCACAAAATTCTGAACCGGCAACGCTTTCGCAATTATGGATTGCTACACAGGCAGCGTGGCTCAGTATTTCTGCAAGGGGCTTACAACAACTCGTTGTGGAGTCCAGGCCAAGTCGAGTTGCTGCAATACACGGTGTTAGAAGGTATGCGACGACTTTTGTCACCTTTTTCTAATATGGTGTATTGGAAGCGGCAATAAAAGCAACCTGGTTTCAGAAAAAAACGTGCAGGATTACTTCGGTAAAGCCTCTCGTATACTGCAAAATTCTACTGTAGATCGATGTTATAGATAGCGCATGGTACGGTGGCCGATGCACAGTGACCAGTTTATCGCCCGAGGCGCTGGGCGAAATCATTTGTTTGTTGGGAGGGGGGGGGGGGGGCGACAATATCTGCCACCTTTCGGTCAATCGGCGACGATACAACTGACGTGCACGCCCTGCACCCTTCCTCAAACGGTTTTACAGAAACTATTCGGTAAAAAATTTCTTACTTGTAACTTTATATGTCAGTTTCATTATGATGTGTCCATCATTTCGTTAAGGGGAGGTTTACTATCTTTTGGTTCAAAAAAATCCTTTTTTTATAACTCCTTTTTTGGATCCGTAAAAGTGTTTATAATCTACCCCTGAAACGGTTTTTCCGAATACGGAACGGAAATGTTTGTTATTCGCGTTTGAACAAAAATATGCACCTGCCTGAAATCGGCCTTTTCCACGCACCAATTTTTTTTCTTTCGGAGGACGAGTTATTGTACCGGTGCTTGCGAGGAAACACACAAAATTCAAATGAAAGTTTGAACGCGTGTGTTTGGAAATTAGCCTCCAATCATTTGCATTCTGGTGCGAAGACTGGGGAGATTGCGGCTTTCCTGGCAGTGAGCACTTTCAACGAAGGGTATTCAGCAATTGTGAAGACGGTGACAACGATGGACGTCACCCTGGGACTCTATTCGACGCAGTTCGCCAAGCATTCGGACGGCCACCGGATTCAAGCGGCCGAAAACCGCCTGTCACCTACCTTACGAGCGGCTCTAGAGCAGCGCAGGGTGGCCCAGATCGAGCAGAATGCCCTCTATGACGAAGAGGAAGGACTAGTTTATGGACCCGGAATAGCAGATTGAACGTAAGTTTCATAGTATTGCAGTTATATCTAGTCAAAACTTCAAACGCGTTTTTCTCGAAATGACCTTTTTTATCGCGCAGTATGGTAACTTCAGATCTGATGAACCGATTGGCATCATTCTTTGTTTCAGACGAAGCTAACTAAATTGTCTAGGAGTTGTACCACTTTTATTCCGACCCATCAACTGTAAATATTTTTAAATGGCCGACGAAGTCGAAAAATCGATGAAAAAGCGCTTTTTTCAAATGGCCGCCATTTTGTTTCCTATGGTCCAAATAACTTAAGCGAGTTACAACTCCTAAAGAATATTATGTACTTCTCTAACGTCAACTCAGTTTTGATTTCAGACGAGCCGGCTGACATGTGACATACTGCGCGTGGATGTATACAGCGAAATTTTATTTCGTTCCGACGGCACTTCCGCCTTTGCTCTTCGACATTTCCGGTCGAAAAAATTCCAGTTTGTAGAGAAAATATCAATAAATATATTGACCAAATTTGACATTGACATCTATAACACACCCCTAGAAAAAAATTCTCAAAGAACATGCTTTTTTCGGGCCAAAGATAGTAAACCTCCCGTTAATGGTCATAGTTATGAAGTGGAAGATAAACACTGGGCGAAATTTAGCTAACATATTGAATTTTTCTTTAGACTTGGTTGTAATTCTCTATCTGTCACCAATCTTGAGAAAACTCTTCTGACATAGCACACTCATTTGCGATGGCACTGCGCCAGCGATAAAGTCAGAGTGAAATATTCGCAACATTCCTTATGTTTCAAGAACGGTCTGAAATATCAAAATGTGATTTTGGCAAATTATAGCGCACCAAGAGGAGAGTATTATGCCATATGGTTATTACGCAAAACTTCTTTATCTACTGTGTTATTCCACTAAGAACAGAGTTTTCCGAAGAAAGAATGTAATTTTTAAGGGCCTTCGTTAGCTGGTGAAACCACAAATTCTATGGGTTTTGGAACAACATAAGTTAAGACATTACACATTTATTTTGTACAGAGGATGTGTTCTTTTCGTAAGATGCTGAAATTACTTTTCCTCAGCTCCTCTCCTAATAAACCACTGTTTCAGAATTCTCTCGGAGTTGCGCCTGCACAACATGTTAGTGAAGTGAGACTGTGCAAAATACGCTGAGTTTTGGAAAGAGAAGCAAATTTTAATATGGCAAGAAGAGAAATGCGTAGGTGTGGTGTGCACACTGTAAGATCTTCAGTACACACACCATCAGATTATTTGACTTGTCGTTCTAACGAAGTACTTGAGTGTCAGCTATATGTCTCGTGGTCTTATCGTGGCATGTTTATCTTCTGCCGTTAGGTCAGACGATAGAAATGCCACTTGCACACTTAGAGTAGCAGAATTACGGTGACTTGACAGAAGTGTCTATACATTTATCTTCATGGCTATGTACAGGATTACGGTAATCTCATTAGGCATAGACTGAAACTTGACTATAGACTGGTACAGACAAATCTAGAACTCGTACAGACTGTTGCAGACAAATGCAGACTGGTACAGACTGGTGCAGACAAATGCAGACTGCCTAATTGGAGGTCTGTACACTTGCTATAATACCTCGCACGTTCATGTATCACCGCGTGAGTGTGATCCGCGAGGAGAAAAGGTTCTACGTTAGCAGCAGTCTCACTGGCTGCGTTGCACATTAATACGCGGATCGGCGGAAGCAGAGTTTGGTCCGTCTCTATGGCAGCGCCATCTCGTAGTGCAGAGACAGACGAGTGCTGCGCCTGTTGTGCTTAGCGAGGCGCGCTCTGGTGGGAAAGTTGTGTACGCGCTGACTACGCGGAACTATGTACACAACAGTAGGTTCTACTAAAAAGTCCCCAGTAGTGACTCTTCTCTCAAAGCTGAAAATGGTCAACAAAGCAGGCAAAAATGAATCGTTACATTTCCGGGAGATTTTTTTTTTTTTTGCATACTAACCAAAGTTGAGGTGACAGACCATGCAAGTGTGGACGTGGGTGGGACTCCTCTTAATATTTTCCAAAAATGTGAGCGTAGGCTTCAGTTTAGAACGGCATTTCCCCTACAACGATCCCCCCAGCCGACTGCGCATCTAGCGGCCACGGTATTTTGCGCGCACTCTAGCAGAGCACTTTCGCTGCGAACCGGGCGGTGCTTACGTAACGCCTGGAGAGGATAACAAGGCGCCGACCGCAAACCGCAGCGCGCGGGTGGTCTGCGGCGTGCACTGTTCGCTCTGCAATTAGGCGGCTATTAGCCGGACACACACGACAAACGACTGCCGTCGGTCCGATACTCGCGAATAAGCGGGCCCGCGCCGCCTAATGGGCTTTTATCTGGCGGGCCTCGGCAGCAGAGCGCGCCTTTCATCTGCCTCTGACCGTCTGGCTGGCGCCGCTGCCCGCTATCGGCGACGCCCGCACTGGGCGGCGCTAATAGCCTGCCAGCTCGCGACTGTCCCCGTGCCAACCGGCTGGCCCGTGGAGCGCGCGCTTACTCACCTCCGTAATGGGGTCTGCGAGCGGGACACGGCGCAGCATTCTAAATTGAGAGAAAGCTGCCGACGGAAAAATCATCTCGCAGCGGTGTGTACGTTCCATCCAATACTTAGGTTGTATCTGGAGTGTTTTTCATCTACGCATATACTCCGCAAGCCACTATACGGTGCGTGGCGAAGCATCCAAACAATGCTTGGATCTGCAGTCTTCTTCATCTGCACCCACACACTCCGCAAGCCACTACACGGTGCGTGGCGGAGGGTACCATCTACCACTACTACACTACTGGTCATTAAAATTGCTACACGACGAAGATGACGTGCTACAGACGCGAAATTTAACCGACAGGAAGAAGATGCTGTGATATGCAGATGATTAGGTTTTCACAGCATTCACACTAGGCTGGCGCCGGTGGCGACACCTATAACGTGCTGATATGAGGAAAATTTACAACCGATTTCTCATATACAAACAGGAGTTGACGGGCGTTCCCTGGTGAAACGTTGTTGTGATGCCTCATGTAAGGAGGAAAAATGTGTACCATCACGTTTCCGAGTTTTATAAAGGTGGGATTGTAGCCTGTCGTGATTGTGGTTTATCGTATCGCGACACTGCTGCCTGCGTTGGTCGAGATCCAATGACGGTGGGTTCAGGAGGGTAATACGGAACACCGTGGTGGATCCAAGTGGCCGGCCTATTATCACTAGCAGTCGAGATGACAGGCATCTCATCCACATGGCTGTAATGGATTGTACAGCCGCATCTCGATCCCTCAGTCAACAGATGGGGACGTTTGCAAGACAACAACCATCTGCGAGAACAGTTCGATGACACTTGCAGCAGCATGGACTATCAGCTCGGAGGCCATGGGTGCGGTTACCCTTGATGCTGCATCACAGACAGGAGCGACTGCGATGGTGTACTCAACGACGAACCTGGGTGCACGAATGGCAAAACGCCAGTTTTTCGGATGACTCCAGGTTCTGTTTACAGCATCATGATGGTCGCATCCGTGTTAGGCGACATCACAGTGGACACACATTGGAAACATGTATTCGTCATCGCCATACTGGCGTATCACCTGGCATGATGGTATGGGTTGCCATTGTTTACACGTCTCGGTCACCTCTTGTTTGCATTGACAGCACTTTGAGCAGTGGACGTTACATTTCGGATGTGTTACGACCCGTGGCTCTACCCTCCATTCGATCCCTGCAAAACTCTACATTTCAGCAGGATACAGCACGACCGCATGTTGCAGGTCCTGTACGGGCCTATCTGGATACAGAAAACGTTCGACTGCTGCCTTGGCCAACACATTCTCCAGATCTCTCACCAACTGAAAACGTCTGGTGAATGGTGGCCGAGCAACTGGCTCATCACAATACGCCAGTCACTGCTCTTGATGAACTGTGGTACCGTGTTGCAGCTGTATGGGCAGCTGTAACTGTACACGCCATCTCAAGCCGAGGAGTATCAAGACGTTATTACGGCCAGAGGTGGTTGTTCTGGGTACTGATTTCTCAGGATCTATGCAGCCAAATTGCTTGAAAATGTAATCACATGTCAGTTCTAGTATAATTTATTTGTTCAATGAATATCCGTTTATCAACTGCATTTCCTCTTGGTTTAGCAATTTTAATGGCCAGTAGTGAAGTTGCTTCCTCTGCACTCTGTATAAGCCCTATATATGCCTAATTTATCGTATCTCATCTTCATAATCCTTTAGCGATATGTAGTTGGCTGCACTATGAGGGTTGCCCAGAAAGTAATGCACCACATTTTTTTTTCAACCGAAAACAATGCTACGAATGCGAAGCGCTACGTACGTATTACTTGAAGTCTCTTGAGTGAGCGCGCCATGCTTCCGTCACTTCCGACCATAGCGCAGCTGTAGGGCAGTTTCAAAATGGCGTCAGTAGGTTACGTATGTTACAAGAAACGTGCCGTCACTGAATTTCTCGCTGCAGAGAAAGAAACTGTGGGGAATGTACACAAACGCTTGTGCAAAGTGTATGGAGCATCTGCTGTCGTCTGCTGGGCACAGAGGAAGAGGTCATCAGAAGGCGGTTCGGCAGAGGTCCACGATTTGCAGCGGTCGGGGAGACCATCCACGGTTGTCAGAGGTGACATGTTGCAGGGAGCTGATGTTGTCATTCGCGAGGACAGACGCATTACGACTCGGCAGTTGACGCTGCATCTGTCAATCAGCAAACGAGGTGTGGATTCAATTGTCCACACTCTGGGATATTCAAAAGTGTGTGCAAGATCGGCCCGGCGGTGTCTAACGGTGAATCACAAATCGCACAGAAAAAACAATTGTCTTGATTTGTTGCAACGTTTTGAAGGTGAGGGGGAAGCCTTCTTGTCCTGGAACGCGACAGGTGATGGAACCTGGGTTCACCATTTTGAGACCGAAACAAACTGACAGTCCATGGAATAGCTCCTTTCCCACTCCCCACAGAAGAAAAACTTCAATTCAACTGTTTCCGCAGGTAACGTCATGATCACCGTGTTCTGGAACTGTGAAGGTGTGATTCTCATTGATGAGATGCCAAGAGGCGGAACCATTAATTCAGAAGCATATGCCAACGCATTAACCAAACTCAAGAGGCGCTTCCAGCGACATCGGCACCACAGAAACTGTTGTGTTGGCAGAAGAGCCAACACTGTGTTACTAGAGGAGGCCGAAATGCACGCGTTTTAGCTCACGCAGGCTGGCGCGAGGAGGGAAGGACTGTACTGACGTGAGGTCTGGAACATGACAAGGAATTAGAATTCAGAAAGCGGACGTAATTAGTTTGATACCTAACTTTAATACATTAACGATGAAAGTCGCTCTTGACGGTACATGCTTCACAATATTATCTGTTCAGGATACATTCGTAGTAACTGAATACGGCGCCTTGCTAGGTCGTAGCAAATGACGTAGCCGAAGGCTATGCTAAACTGTCGTCTCGGCAAATGAGAGCGTAGAAGTCAGTGAATCATCGCTAGCAAAGTCGGCTGTACAACTGGGGCGAGTGCTAGGAAGTCTCTCTAGACCTGCCGCTTGGCGGCGCTCTGTCTACAATCACTGATAGTGGCGACACGCGGGTCCGACGTATACTACCGGACCGCGGCCGATTTAAAGGCTACCACCCAGCAAGTGTGGTGTCTGGCGGCGACACCACAGAAGCCCAGGAGATGTTTTGCTGCAACAGCACAACGCTCGGCCCCACACAAGCCTGAGGACTGCTGAACACATCTGAAAACAGGGTCGCACAGTGTTACCCCATTCACCCTACAGCCCTGACCCAGCCCCCTCGGACATCCAATTCTTTGGGCCATTGAAGGTTGCCGTGCGTGGAAGACATTTTGAGGACGATGAGGAGGTGATTGACACAGTGAAGCAGTGGCTCCGCCACCGGGACAAGGACCGGTGCCGCCAGGGCACACACACCCTCATTCCGCACTGGAGGAGGCCATACAACGGGATGGAGATGACGTGGAAAAATAGGGTGTGCAGATAAAACACCGTTCCTTTGTGTGCCTAATGTTCAATAAAGAATTGTCGAAGAAAAAAAATGCGGTGCATTACTTTCTGCGAAACCCTCCTGCAATCGTTCTGCCGTTAACTTCAAATGTCAATTCTCTAAATTTTCTCAACAATGCTCCTCGAAAATCATGTCGCCTTCCCTCAAGGGATTCCCATTTGCGTTCCCAAAGCATCTCGGTAACATTTGCATGTTGTTCGAACCTACCAGTAACAAGTTTTTCTATCTCCATCCTTGTGACAGATTTTTTGCGGGACGTAGGCCGTTCACTTATATAATAAAATTAAAGTACTATTGGTACCGTTTTACCACGAGGGTTGCAGACATTACACCATTTTTCAGTAATCTACGGAAGCCAGTTCATTGATGTTGGCCACTGATCGGATCATTACACGACTGGAGTTCACCTCCTGAGCGTCAGTTAAGGCCCAGAGTACTGAGTCACCGAAACTGGTCGTAATAGAATAAAATAACGTCAAAACGACGGCTGATGGGGTTTCCCTTTATTACGCACTGGTAACAAGTCTAGCAGCCTGCCTCTAAAATGCTTCGGTCTCTCTCTTTAGTCCGACCCAGAGCGGATCACACACTGGAGCAGTTCTCCAGAGTAGGTCGCACTATCGTTTTATATGCCATCTGCTTTGCAGATAACTCGCAACTTCCTAAAATTCTCCAAATAAACCGAACTCCACCATTCGCCTTCCGTCCCACGGTTCTTACATGCTCGTTCCATTCCATATCGCTTTGCAATGCTATGCCCAGATATTTGAACGACATGACTGTGTCAAGCAACACACTACTAAGGTTGTACTCAAACATTAAGGGTTTGTTTATCCTACTCATGCGCATTAACTTACGTTTCTCCACACTTAGTGGCAGCTGGTGTCTATTACACCAATTAGAAATTTGTTGTAAGTCATCTAATATCCTCCTGCAGTCACTCAACTTTGACGCCTTCAAGGATACTACAGCTTCGTCAGCAAACAACTACTGATTCCTGGCCAGCCTGTCTGCCCAATCATTTACATATATACAAAATAACAGCGGTCCTATCACAGTTTCCTGGGGCACTCCTGACGACTACCTTGTCTGTTATGAACATTCGCCGTTGAGGACTACATGCTCGGTTCTATTACTTAACAAGTCTTCGAGCCACTCATACATGTGCAAACCTATTCCATATGCTCTTACCTTCGTTAACTGTCTCCAGTATGGCACCCTGTCTAATGCTTTTCGTAAATCTACGAATATGGAATCTGCCTGTTGCCCTTCATCCATAGTTTGCAGTGTATCATTTGCTTTGGGCCTTTGGGCCACTTCAACCTGGGGCCAGCCTTGCTGCTATGGACTTTGTGGTATAGTATCAGAGGGTGGTAGGATGTCCTTCCTGTCGCCACCCCGTACCCCCTGGGACAGAATTAGTGTATCCCAGCAGTCTGTGTCTAGTATAAGCCATGAAATAGTGCGAACGTTTTTCAGATGTCTGTGAGTTATGTAACTGAGGCGGGACGTGGGAACCAGCCCAGTATTCACCTAGTGGGATGTGGAAAACCGCCTAAAAACCACATCCAGGCTGGCCAGAACACCGGCCCTCATTGTTAATCTGCTGGGCGGATTCGAACCGGGGACGGCACGCCTACCCGAGTCCAGGAAGCAACGCATTAGCGTCCTCAGCTAATCTGGCGGGTATAGTTTATGCGAGAAAAAGGCAATATGGGTTCTGCACTCTCTCTGAGTGCAGATAGTTTGCTGCAGGAGGTTTATTGAACTTGTAGTAGTGTAACTTTAGTCCCGTATCGCTTCTCAAAGAGAAACAGGCGACCATTATTTGACATGGTTTACAAATGTAACAATGCAGAGAATTCATCTGGGTTTCCGATGAAATCAACGGTGCCTTATGTCGCGTAACTGGTGCCCTGTACCGCTCAGCGTTGAGTGGTTGGTCTTCGCTTGACACCACAGACTCTACAAGGACAGACGAAAAAAGCCTTTCAAGATGACAACTAGCTCTGCACAATTAGCAACCAATGCATCACCTACAGCGAAGACACGCGCTCACACTCTCTCTGTAATACTAGGGCCCGGTCTCCTTTGACTGACGACCTCAGATGTTGAGTCGCATGGTGCTCAGAGGCCGATCTCCTTTCAAGTACCGTCCATTAGAAAAAAGAACAGGTTTTCCTAAATGCATTCCTTTCTAGAGCCACACCTAACAATCTCGACCCTCCTCTTTCCAAATCGGAGCAGTATTCTCTATGAGCGATCCCTCTTGAAGGAGGGCTGACCTCCAACCCTAGATTCAAATCAGAAACTGCCATCACTCCACGCGCCGACGACAGGCAGTGACCAAAGGAGACAAGGGAAATGGCCCAAAGAAAGCCCCTTTTACTGTATCCCTGATAGCTGACTGCGATGACGAAGAAGTTCATATATTTTAATAGCCACATAAAGTTATACCAATTGCATTTCACGTCGCGGAGACACTGCAATCGCGAACCACCAGTGAAGTGAAAGGACGTACTTGCTATTTAAGTTCGTTTATCACCAAAGTCAAATCGCTTTATCGATCATCGAGATTACTATGGGATAATACAGTGCGGTGTCTATGGAGCATTTGAAACTGTGTGCTATAGAAACTTCTGGTCCTCAGCGTCGCCATGTCACAGGTCCAGCTACTCCTTCCTATTAGCAGGAGCGGTCCTTCCACCTCCATACTACATTAGGTGTGCCAACTCGTCAATATACCCACTTGGGAGTCCCACTGGGCTCTATACTTGGTCCACTATTACACATCAATGAGATTATAAAAACCCAAATGGCTCTATATGCCAACGATACTACACTCCTGTGTAAGAGCAGGAGTCTCTACACGTTCCAATTTCATCTCCCCATGTTAATTAGAACTTATCGTTGGGGCTACTACTGATCGTCTGACATGCAACCAAGGAAAGACCCTGACCATTGTCTTAACACGGCATCCCAACACCGCCGCCTTATTGCCTGTTGAGGTCCGTGGTTCACCAGTACGATGGACAAAGACCATGAGGCCTAAATATTTTGTAAATTGAAGGTGGAGAGTGGAAGAAAGGAGCGGAAAGGGGAGAGAAGTCTGCCGTCAGCTGCATAGGGACATTACGCAGAATCGGCGGCGACGAGTGAAAATGTATTCCGGACCGAGATCCGAACCAGGGGTCTCTTGCTTACTAGGCAGGTTCGGTAAGCACTGCTCCACCCGGGGCACAGCGTTGTCGCAACTGCGTGGACTGTTTCGCCTCGCCTCACGGCCGATCCACACTCCCATCGAGCGCCACCTACCCTCAGGCCTGTCCATATAATTTGATAGGCCTAGCTGGGCCATCCAACTTCTCCAGTGCGGATGTTCAAACATGGAGGAAACGGCCAGGGCTGTGGATAGGTGGCGCTCTATTGGAGTGTGAGGCGGCCGTGAGGTCTGCGCAGTTGCGACAACACTGTGTCCCGGATGGCGCAGTGACTACCGCACCTGCCTAGTGAGCAAGAGATTCCTGGTTCGGATCTCGGTCCGGTACGCAATTTCGCTCGTCACCGCCGATTCTGCGCAATGTCCCTATGAAACTGACAGCAGTGATCTCCCCACTTTTCTTTCCTTCCTTCCCCTCTCCACCTTCAATTTACATATAATGTGTAACAGCAGCGGTATCTGGTGGTGTCTGTTCTTACGGAGATGTCCGAAAGTAAACACATTCATGCACTAAATATTCTGCCTGCATTTCAGCAATTCTTTTGACGTGGCGTTATCATGTCGAGAACATCTCCTGCCAGGATATGCGACCCTAGCACCAACTGTACACGCTCCTAAATCAATGCTCGACTTAGCCCACCGATGTAGTTCCCACCGTCTACAAGATGCTCCTGCGGCCACCCATTCAGTACGTTGTCTGGAAACTTGGCAGAACAACAGCTCAGTCGGGTCCATCGAGTCCAGAACTGGAAACTGTAGCTGGTGTTGCGCCTTCCAGCAGATCAGGCGTCAGAGCTGGTTTATCGGAAGGCAGGCATCGCCTAACTGCAGAAACCTTTCCGTGTGATGTCATGAGCCTTCTTTGCTAATACGTGAGTTTCAGACAACTGGCACGGGTCCTGTAGACTACCAGCACACCGGCACCTGCCAGTCAGACCTGCCATGCACTTAAAGTACCGTCGCTCAATAGATAGGACCGGAACAGATGAAAGGGAAATGTGCTGAAAGTCATACACTGAGGCTACAAAGTCATGTAATACGTCCTAACATGGTACCGGACCTCATTTTGTCGGGCGTAGTGTAGCAATTCGGCATGGTCAGGTCACTCGAAGTCACCTGCAGGAATACTGAGCCCTCCTGCCTCTATAGCCGTCCATAGCTGCGAAAGTGTTACCGGTGCAGGATTCTGTGCACGAACAGACCTCTAGAGCATGTCCCATAGATGTTCGCTGCCGGCCGCGGTGGTCTAGCGGTTCTAGGCGCGCAGTCCGGAACCGCGCGACTGCTACGGTCGCACGTTCGAATCCTGCCTCGGGCATGGATGTGTGTGATGTCCTTAGGTTAGTTACGTTTAAGTAGTTCTAACTTCTAGGGGACTGATGACCACAGATGTTAAGTCCCACAGTGCTCAGAGCCATTTGAACCATTTGAATAGATGTTAGCTGTGATTCATGTCGGGTGATCTGAGTGGCCGAACCATTCGCCTGAATAATCCGGAATTTTCTTCAAACCAAACAGTTGTGGCCCAATGACAATTCCATCGTTGCTTGGGCTCATGAAGTCCGTGAATGGCCAAAAATGGTCTCCGAGAAAGCCGAACATAACCATTTTCAGTCAATGATCGATTCAGTTTGACAAGAGGACCCATTTCATTCCATTCTATGTGAACACAGCCCACACCACTATGGAGCCACCACCAGCCTGCACAGTGCTTTGTTGACAACTTGGGTGCTTGGCTTCGTGGGGTCTGCGCCATATGTGAACCCTACCAATCAGCTCTTGCCAACTGAAACAGAGGCTCACCTGACCAGGATGCGGTTATCCAGTCGTCCAGGGTTGAACCGATATGATCAGGGGCCCGGGAGAAGCGCTGCAGGCTGTGTCGTGCTGTTAGCAGGCAATCGCGCCAGTCACCTACTGCCCTAGCCCTTAACGCCAAATATCGCTGCGCTGCCCTAACGGATACGTCCGTCCTACGTTCCACTTCGATTTCTGCTGTTGTTTCATGCAGTGTTGTATATTAAATCTTTTTGACTATGGCATATTTTACAAATATGGGTGGATATTATTATGGAATTGTGGAGATTTATGCTTCAGCTAGCGTAAATTACACTAGACGTAACCTAAGCTTATAGTATATTCATAATATTCGCAGTAGCTCAGTAACAGAATGACTATTAAGCAAAATTTATTACAACTTAATGGATCCCAATTAAATTTTCTGTTCTCCATGGGACTAGTTACTTTTAATACTTAAATAATATTCACACACCACTACTAGTACGTGGGATAATTAGAGTAAAAGTAAATGAACTGATATTTCATAAACACGTCACTTTTTTTGACTTTATAATAAAAATTATTTTAATCACAAAATGTGCACAATACAATTGGACGCACAATATTATCACTTCACTTCTTAATTTGTTTTACTCTTTTTACCTTTTTTGCTTAAAGTGAAGATCAGGAGACAAGCAGCGTGTTGAAAAGCGGTTAATTTCTGCCTTCTCGCCTCGCGAGAAATTCAGAATAATTTGATTTAATCTCGTGAGTATCGCGTTGGCACCGAAGGAAGAAAATGTAGTAACGAAGTATCTATAAAATTTATAAATTGGAAACTTGGGACTGCTATTACGGAATCAAAGTAGAAATGTTAAATTAAACGATTATTATTTAACGAAGTAAATAACTTGCCTTCCCCCCAAGAACCATGGGCCTTGCCGTTGGTGGGGAGGCTTGCGTGCCTCAGCGATACAGATGGCCGTACCGTAGGTGCAACCACAACGGAGGGGTATCTGTTGAGAGGACAGACAAACGTGTGGTTCTTGAAGAGGGGCAGCAGCCTTTTCAGTAGTTGCAGGGGCAACAGTCTTTATGATTGACTGATCTGGCCTTATAACATTAACCAAAACGCCCTTGCTGTGCTGGTACTGCGAACGGCTGAAAGCAAGGGGAAACTACAGCCGTAATTTTTCCCGAGGGCATGCAGCTTTACTGTATGATTAAATGATGATGGCGTCCTCTTGGGTAAAATATTCCGGAGGTAAAATAGTCCCCATTCGGATCTCCGGGCGGGGACTACTCAAGAGGACGTCGTTATCAGGAGAAAGAAAACTGGCGTTCTACGGATCGGAGCGTGGAATGTCAGATCCCTTAATCGGGCAGGTAAGTTAGAAAATTTAAAAAGGGAAATGGATAGGTTAAAGTTAGATATAGTGGGAATTAGTGAAGTTCGGTGGCAGGAGGAACAAGACTTCTGGTCAGGTGGCTACAGGGTTATAAATACAAAATGAAATAGGGGTAATGCAGGAGTAGGTTTAGTAATGAATAGGAAACTAGGAATGCGGGTAAGCTACTACAAACAGCATAGTGAAAGCATTATTGTGGCCAAGATAGACACAAAGCCCACGCCTAATAGAGTAGTACAAGTTTATATGCGAACTAGCTCTGTAGATGATGAAGAAATTGAGGAAATGTATGATGAGATAAAAGAAATTATTCAGGTAGTGAAGGGAGACGAAAATTTAATAGTCATGGGTGACTGGAATTCGTCAGTAGGAAAAGGGAGAAAAGGAAACATAGTAGGTGAATATGGATTGGGGGGAAGAAATGAAAGAGGAAGCCGTCTGGTAGAATTTTGTACATAGCTAACACTTGGTTCAAGAATCATAAAAGAAGGTTGTATACATGGAAGAATCCTGGAGATACTAAAAGGTATCAGATAGATTATATAATGGTAAGACAGAGATTTAGGAATCAGGTTTTAAATTGTAAGACATTTCCAGGGGCAGATGTGGACTCTGATCACAATCTATTGGTTATGAACTGTAGATTAAAACTGAAGAAACTACAAAAAGGTGCTAATTTAACGAAATGGGACCTGGATAAACTGAAAGAACCAAGGTTGTAGAGAGTTTCAGGGAGAGCATAAGGGAACAATTGACAGGAATGGATGAAAGAAATACAGTAGAAGAAGAAAGGGGAGCTCTGAGGGATGAAGTAGTGAAGGCAGCAAAAGATCAAGTAGGTAAAAAGACGAGGACTAGTAGAAATCCTTGGGTAACAGAAGAGATATTGAATTTAATTGATGGAAGGAGAAAATATAAAAATGCACTAAATGAAGCAGGCAAAAAGGAATACAAAGGTCTCAAAAATAAGATCGACAGGAAGTGCAAAATGGCTAAGCAGGGATGGCTAAAGGAAAAATGTAAGGATGTAGAGGCTTATCTCACTAGGAGTAAGATAGATACTGCCTACAGGAAAATTAAAGAGACCTTTGGAGAAAACAGAGCCACTTGTATGAATATCAAGAGCTCAGATGGAAACCCATTTCTAAGCAAAGAAGGGAAGGCGGAAAGGTGGAAGGAGTATATAGGGGGTTTATACAAGGGCGATGTACTTGAGGACAATATTATGGAAATGGAAGATGATGTAGATGAAGACGAAATGGGAGATAAGATACTGCGTGAAGAGTTTGACAGAGCAATGAAAGACCTGAGTCGAAACAAGGCCCCGGGAGTAGACAACATTCCATTAGAACTACTGACGGCCTTGGGAGAGCCAGTCCTGACAAAACTCTACCATCTGTGAGCAAGATGTATGAGACAGGCGAAATACCCTCAGACTTCAAGAAGAATATAATAATTCCAATCCCAAAGAAAGCAGCCGCTATTACGTGGCGATTTTAATTTATGAAATTAGCGGAAGCGAATTATTCGCCCGCTTCAGTTACAATACACATTTTTTCCATAGCCGCCAGCCGGTGCAACGGAAGACATAGCTTTAAGATTTTTATTTTCAGTTTAACAGGCGAGATCCAAGACTCAGACTACAATGCATTACGAAAGAAAATGGTAAGAAATTATTCTCTCGCGCGTGTGTTGGCACATGCAAACAATAATCAGAGGTTTTATGTTTGAGCAGGAAGGTTTAGCCGAGGCAAGAACCTAAAAAAGTTTAATTCATTTTTCAACTTATATGTAACGTGTTAAAAGATCAGTCTGTCCTTCAATTATTAATGTGATTAATTATTTAGTAAGGATTAACTTTCATTGAACAAAACATCTTACAAATAGCAGTGTAATTCAAATCAAAGAAAAAATCATAAATTAAACTAATAACCAAATTAGCAATTAATTTTGACAAAATCCCACCACTTAATAACGACAATCATATTAAAAGAAAGAGAAAATATTTTATAGTATCATAAATCACGCGAGATACCCCAAGACTGGGGCAGCAAATATACTTGGGGAACATAAACACAGTAATGCCTCTTGGCTGGCAAGCCAGTTAACTACAATGTTATCCTTTCGCTCCACATATCGTTTACTATATATAACCTTTTGATCATATTTTGGTTGTACATATCTACATCATCTATATCTACATCATTACTCTGCAATTTACAATTAAGTGCCTCGCTGATATTTCATCTAACGTCCTGTAATCTACTTCTCTACCATTCCACATCCGAGCAGCACGCGGAAAAAACAAACACTTTCCGTGTGTGCTCTGATTTCTCTTATTTTTTATTATGATCATTTCTCCACTCGTAGGTGCGCGATAACAAAATATTTTTACAGTCTGAGGAGAAAGTCGGAGAGTGACATTTCATGAGAAGATCCTGCCCACTCCAATTAGTGCCATACACGTGGCACTGTGTCCGTTATTTGGCGGTAATACAAAACGAGCTGCCCTTCTTTGAACTTTTCTGATGTCATCCGTCAATCCTACCTAATGCGGATCCCACACTGCACAGCACTATTCCAGAATATGGAGGACAAGTGTACTGTGAGCAGTCTCTTTTGTAGACCTGTTACATTTTGTAAGTGTTCTGACAATAAGTCACATACTCCTTGAAACTGACTACAGATGATGGTGTCATTACTGAAGGTTTCTCGAAGCAAATATTTCACCTGGCAAGCAGCTTGTGGTGTCACTCCATCGTGCATGAAAGTAGTTCTTGCAAGCTGAAATCACGTGCTTCATAAGGAGGTGTCGCTGTACACGTGACAGGCCGGGAGGTGTCATCAGCTTCAAGAAAAACAGATGGAGAATAAAGGACCTTTTGAAGCCACGCCATATAGTCACATAAGTGTATCTTCCTGCATAATATGTAGCAAAGTAGAGCCCCATGTGCCACAGTTCTGTGCATTCACGACGCCGTTCAATGTAAAATGAGACTCGTCCGTCCAAAGACTATTCCGTGGCCACATGTCATCCATTTCTATGCGGGCCAAAAAACGAAGGACAAAGTCACGGCGCTGCAGTCTATTTTGGGGTTTCATTTTGTGCACGATATCAGTGTTTAATACGCCGCGAAATCTTTTAACTGTTGTTCAGGGGAGAGACAATTCCCGTGACACAGCTCGGGCACTTGCTGCAGAATCTGAGGCTTGCAGTGCACGGTCGGCTATAGCTAGAGCAGCTTTGTCAACAACCGCCTCGATCTCTCTGATACACCACCTAATTCACTTATGTCTTCAATGTCTTGTTCTTTAGCCAACTTATTGACATGGCACCTCCAGGACCTGTTTCTGTCATCAATATTCCCGAAATGAAGCACTGCTATTGCTGTCGTCCTGCTAAAACAACTTTACCAGCAGTGCAGATTCTTTCTTCTCAATAGCTATTGCATATGGTGTGGAAAACGTCAACCTTCTTAACCTTTTATACCAACAATCACTTCACAAAAGAAACCAATACGCGTCACCAAGCGACAAAGGGCGTACTGATATCAAAAGAGGAAACAGTTTAATTTCTGGCTGCTTACAGCGCCGAATTTTCATCTGGTGACAGAAAGTGGAACTATTACACTGAAGAGCCAAAGAAACAGTTACACGTGCCCCACGCTCAGAAGTGCCACAACACGACGTGGTATGGACTCGACTAATCTCTGAAGTAGTGCTGGAAGGAACTGACACCATGAATCCTGCAGCGCTGTCCATAAATCCGTAAGAGTACGAGGCGGAGGAGATCTCTTCCGAATAGCACGTTGCAAAGCATTCCAGATATGCACAATAATTTCCATGTCTGAGGAATTTAGTTGTCAGCGGAAGTGTTTAAAGCCAGAAGAGTGTTCCTGGAGCCACTCTGTAGCAATTCTCGACGTGTGGAGTGCCACATTGGCCTGCTCGAATTGCCCAAGTCCGTCGGAATTCACAATGGACATAAATGGATGCAGGTGGTCAGACAGCAGGCTTACGTTTGTGTCACCAGTCAGAGTCGTATCTAGACGTATCTGGGATCCCATATCACTCCAAATACTCATGCCCCACACCATTACAGACCTTCCACCAGCTTGAACAGTCCCCTGTTGACGTGCAGTGTGCATGGACTCATGAGGTTGTCTCCATACCCGTACACGTCTATCCACTTGATGCAATTTGAAACGAGACCCGTCCGTCGTCAACAGTGCAATGTCGGTGTCGACTGGCCCAGGGCAGGCGTGAAGCTTTGTGTCGTGCAGTCATCAGGAATACTCGAGTCGGCCTTCGGCTCCCAAAACCCATATCGATGATGTTTCGGTGAGTGGTTCGTACGCTGACACTTGTTGATGGCACATCTTCAGGCCTACAACGAAAATACGTCAATTACTGAGACCATTTAAACACGCTGTAGGTCTCAGAACACCTGGAGTCTACGAAATACCTTGTGAGTGTGGCCAGAAGTACATCGGACAAAAAGTGTGCACTGTGGAACAATGCAGGAAAGAAGATGAGAGATATTATCGCCTACGCTATCCAGAGAAATCTGCGTTAGCCGAGCATGCGTTAGAAAACGGTCACCACATAAAATTTGACGATACCTCTGTCGTGGCTCGCACTAACGGCTTCTGGGACAGTTTAATACAGGAAGCTGAATAGAGACGGTGGCTTACAGTTCAGCGCTGCGTGGGATCCAGCGATCGCGCGGTTGAAGAGGGCACATCGAACGCCGACTCAAAACGTGCCCATATATGGCAATGTCACGTGCACCAGTGACGTCACTGCCGGCAGCTAGCGTATATAAGGGCGCACCAACAGCCCACTGGCAGTCATAACACTTGACAATGGCCAAGGAGTGCTTGGCCGAAAGCTAGTGTAGTTTTAACCAATTGACGCGGTTGGAAACCCGAGAACATTTTATTCAGATTGAACTAAGTTTGAGCCGGCCAGAATGGTTCTAGGCGCTACAGTCTGGAACCGCGCGACCGTTACGGTCGCAGGTTCGAATCCTGCCTCGGGCATGGATGTGTCTGATGTCCTTAGGTTAGTTAGGTTTAAGTAGTTCTAAGTTCTAGGGGACTGATGACCTCAGAAGTTAAATCCCATAGTGCTCAGAGCCATTTGAACCATTTTTTGAACTAAGTTTGAAAACAAGCGGGAAGGATGTATCTACACGCTGTAAAACTTTCACATATGCAGAATGAAAACTGTATTTTTACAGAAATAGCGTGAATTTCTTTTGGAGTGCCCCTACAGAAGGGGCATTCTGCGTGGATTCTGTTCGCATAGTAAAAATGACCTCTCGTATCGTGAGCCGTATCTTCTGGAATGGAGAACTAGTCGGGTACGAGAACGCGTGTTGTGGCTGTGACGTCAGACGCCTGGCAGGGCCCCGTGTCACGCCGTGGTTTGAATGGGTCGACTCGGCGCGTTGGGCCGATCAGCGGGCCCAATAGTTGACAGAAATACCGCGCCGGCTTCGAAATAACCCGCGGCAGGCGGCAGCGGCAAGGACGGACCGCACGTGTTAAACCGGCCAGCGAGGCTCCGCTGTCAGCTCACCGCTGTTGATTATTGCCGGGGAACTCAAACAAACACGGCCGCCATCATTTCGAAAATCTTTCTATTCCTTGTTTGTTTTTACTGGCTTGCGAGTGGCAGATCTTCCCTGATTTTCTTTTTTTTCACATTCTTAAATTCGCGCTTCATTCCACTTCTCCAACGTGCTGGGATTTTCATTCGCGATAGTATTTAGTAAAACCTCCTCACTGCACAGTAGCACTTCCAGTAAATGTTATCAGTTATTTGTGTGGATATATCCCAGTGTGTGTCTTTCCCTCTACAGATCCCTAAAGTACCTTCTTCTTCTTTTCCTTTTGCTGTTAAAGGCTTAGACAATACGCCTGTTCCGACTTCAACACAGGTAGCTACATCTCTTTGTCAGCCATCCTACACCTGTCCTTCCTCAAAGCTTGTACTTGATTGCAACGAGTGGAATTTTCGATTCCGACCGGATGTCAGCAGTTCTCTTAGGTTGTTCGCCGATGATGCTGTAATTTACCGTATAGTAAGGTCATCCGAAGACCAGTAACAGCTGCAAAGCGATTTAGAAAAGATTGCTGTATGGTGTGGCAAGTGGCAGTTGACGCTAAATAACGAAAAGTGTGAGGTGATCCACATAAGTTTCAAAAGAAATCCGTTGGAATTCGATTACTCGATAAATAGTACAATTCTCAAGGCTGCCAATGCAACTAAGTACCTGGGTGTTAAAATTGGAAAGACCACATAGAAAATATTGTGGGGAAGGCGAGCAAAGGTTGCGTTTCATTGGCAGGACACTTAGAAGATGCAACAAGTCCACTAAAGAGACAGCTTACACTACACTCGTTCGTCCTCTGTTAGAATATTGCTGCGCGGTGTGGGATCCTTACCAGGTGGGATTGACGGAGGACATCGAAAGGGTGCAAAAAAGGGCAGCTCGTTTTGCATTATCACGTAATAGGGGAGAGAGTGTGGCAGATATGATACGCGAGTTGGGATGGAAGTCATTAAAGCATAGACGTTTTTCGTCGCGGCGAGATCTATTTACGAAATTTCAGTCACCAACTTTCTCTTCCGAATGCGAAAATATTTTGTTGATCCCAACCTGCATAGGTAGGAATGATCATCAAAATAAAATAAGAGAAATCAGAGCTCGAACAGAAAGGTTTAGGTGTTCGTTTTTCCCCCGCTCTGTTCGGGAGTGGAATGGTAGGTAGATAGTATGATTGTGGTTCGATGAACCCTCTGCCAAGCACTTAAATGTGAA
This sequence comes from Schistocerca gregaria, assembly GCF_023897955.1. Taxonomy (NCBI): domain Eukaryota; kingdom Metazoa; phylum Arthropoda; class Insecta; order Orthoptera; family Acrididae; genus Schistocerca; species Schistocerca gregaria. The sequence continues at coordinate 763,138,730 of NC_064923.1, forward strand.
TTGCGGAGTAGTCATGTAGATGTAGATGAACGGCAGCAATAGGACTGCTTCTATTCGCGAGAATCGACGCGTTAAAGGAGTACCGAGAGGTCCTCTTTCCTCACCGGGGTTGGATTAACTCCGACACGTGAACATTCCGTGGTCCTCCGATTGTGAAATGGTATCCCTAATGCGGTTACAGGTTGTCGTGGATACAGATGGTACGTATATCGAACAAAAATGGTTCAAATGGCTCGGAGCACTGTGGGACTTAACATCTGAGGTCATTAGTCCCCTAGAACTTATAACTACGTACACCTAAGTAACTTAAGGACTCAGAAGGATGCAAGTTGCTGTAGGTACTGGGAGATGAAGACGCTTGCATAGGATAGAGCAGCATGGAGAGCTGCATCAAACCATTCTCTGGACTGAAGACCACAACAACAACAACCTAAGGACATCACATACATTCATGCCCGAGGCAGGATTCGAACCTGCAACCGAACCAGGTATTTCTGACAATGTCTGAAGAAACAGACACTGGTGACGTTCTTGCATCTGTACCAAATTTATGAAACTTATTCGTATTTGGGAAATGTTTCCCACATTAGCTGCGTTAGCTGAAAATTGAAAGGTGTTTATTTTTCTTCCATATGTTCGTACAAATACATCCACAAAGTATCATTGCCCTACGATCACTGGTTTTCAAGAGATCCCTCTCAAGTAGCGAATTTTAATTTGTGTCTGCCACTAGAAATCATTGATCATTACTGTGGTACACACACATCACAGACAAATAGCGCAGATCTTCTCTGACTGTTCTCTATTTCTTGCGTTATGTTGCGACATGGGCGGAGTACTTTGATCCCCAAGAACATTTGGGACTCGGTGGTCCACTTACTGCCCAAAAGCCACGTTGCTGACGAAACAGCCGTAGCAAAGTGCCCCACACTTTACGTCAGTGTGTGCCAAGACGTTTGTAACGACTCGTCGACGCAGCATTGCGCCAACTGGCTGAACAGGTCCACATATTCAATGTTTATGGTGACGTTTTATATGATACATATGGTTGTAATTGCGTTATCACGCCATCGTGCAACATGACTGACACATATTGCTTCACGATACTTTTTCAGGTCAGTTGCATTTATTTCATCCAAGCTGTTGTAAGGTTTTCACATAAGGAAGGAGACTCACGGTTATCCCGCGTTCACTATCGAGTTACGGCAAACAAGCTTTCCTCAAGACATGGATGGCAGTCTTGGGAGGGTCCCGAGAACAGGCCGTAGTGGTCTGCTCACCGAATTCTGAAGTATCTGTTTGCTGGCGCAAATCACTACCTGCGGCCACAAGGGTGCCTATGCACCAACAGCCCACTTGAGCTGAGACTAATACCTACCCAGCATGGATATCAATAAGCACACCGTGTATCTTTTCCGTTGTAGTATGAGAAAATTCGTACCATATTCACAGAATTTCTGTCTGCCTCATCCTATCGCCCATCCCCTTCCCTGACAGACATTGCGTTTGCTACGCCCACCAACGGCAAAACGTGGTGCAACTCGGTACCAACTTAAAAATCTGTTTATGCGTATTTACATGCCATGTCAGGGAAGTTTTTCAGCGTCCCCTAAATTTTAACCTTCAAGGCACATTCAAAGTCGTCACATTGACTGGAAGCATGCTGTCTCCCCTCCAATGGAATTTGGTCTGAGATCATAGAACTTGGCATTCACATTCATTCGATTCCTGGATTTCGTCCTGTGCTATGGGCTTTGAAGATGCTGATAGCATGAAGTGTTAATTTCATATTTCAGAGTCAATATTCGGAGCATCTCACGTTCAACTATTCTTGGTACATTTAGGATGCGGATTCCTGGTGTTGTTTCTCTTGTTAATAGCAAAATGAAAACTGGCAAACCATGCAGCTGCTCCCGGCGGAGGTTCGAGTCCTCCCTCGGGCATGGGTGTGTGTGTTTGTCCTTAGGATAATTTAGGTTAAGTAGTGTGTAAGCTTAGGGACTGATAACCTTAGCAGTTAA